>NC_046979.1:772500-775000 GCF_009769545.1 Cyclopterus lumpus | reverse complement strand
CAGGGAGGTAGGGAGGTAGGAAGGTAGGAAGGTAGGAAGGGAGACAGTAGGCAGGGAGGAAGGTAGGAAGGTAGGCAGGGAGACAGACAGGGAGGCAGGGAGGAAGGTAGGAAGGTAGGCAGGGAGACAGGTAGGCAGGGAGACAGGAGACAGGTAGCCAGGTAGGAAGGTAGGAAGGGAGACAGGTAGGAAGGTAGGAAGGGAGACAGGAGACAGGAAGGTAGGAAGGGAGACAGGAGACAGGAAGGTAGGAAGGGAGACAGGAGACAGGTAGGAAGGTAGGAAGGGAGACAGGTAGGCAGGGAGACAGGAGACAGGTAGCCAGGTAGGAAGGTAGGAAGGGAGACAGGTAGGCAGGGAGACAGGAGACAGGTAGCCAGGTAGGAAGGTAGGAAGGGAGACAGGTAGGAAGGTAGGAAGGGAGACAGGAGACAGGAAGGTAGGAAGGGAGACAGGTAGGAAGGTAGGAAAGGAGACAGAAGGTAGGAAGGTAGGCAGGAGACGGGTAGGAAGGTAGGCAGGTAGGCAGGAGACATGTAGGCAGGGAGACAGGTAGGAAGGTAGGAAGGGAGACAGGAGACAGGTAGGCAGGGAGACAGGTAGGAAGGTAGGCAGGAGACGGGTAGGAAGGTAGGAAGGTAGGCAGGAGACGGATAGGAAGGTAGGCAGGAGACAGGTAGGAAGGTAGGAAGGGAGACCAGGAGACAGGAGACATGTAGGAAGGTAGGCAGGGAGACAGGGAGACAGGAGACAGGAGACATGTAGGAAGGTAGGCAGGAGACAGGTAGGCAGGGAGACAGGAGACAGTAGGCAAGGAGACAGGCGACAGGTAGGAAGGGAGACAGGAGACAGGTAGGAAGGCAGGCAGGGAGACAGGGAGACAGGTAGGCAGGGAGACAGTAGGCAGGGAGACAGGTAGGAAGGTAGGCAGGGAGACAGGGAGGAAGGTAGTCAGGGAGACAGTAGTCAGGGAGACAGGGAGGAAGGTAGGCAGGGAGACAGTAGGCAGGGAGACAGGGAGGAAGGTAGGCAGGGAGACAGTAGGCAGGGAGACAGGGCGACAGGTAGGAAGGTAGGCAGGGAGAAAGGGAGGCAGGGAGGAAAGGTAGAAAGGTAGGCAGGGAGACAGGTAGGAAGGTAGACAGGAAGGCAGGGAGGAAGGTAGACAGGGAGACAGGTAGGAAGGTAGACGGGTAGGAAGGTAGACAGGAAGGCAGGCAGGGAGACAGGTAGGAAGGCAGGCAGGGAGACAGGTAGGAAGGGAGACGGGGAGGAAGGGAGACAGGGAGGAAGGGAGACAGGTAGGAAGGTAGACGGGTAGGAAGGTAGACAGGAAGGTAGGCAGGGAGACAGGTAGGCAGGTAGACGGGGAGGAAGGTAGGCAGGGAGACAGGTAGGAAGGAAGGTAGGCAGGGAGACAGTAGGAAGGTAGGAAGGTAGGCAGGGAGACAGTAGGCAGGGAGACAGGTAGGAAGGTAGGCAGGGAGAAAGGTAGGCAGGGAGACAGGGAGGAAGGTAGACAGGGAGGAAGGTAGGCAGGGAGACAGGTAGGCAGGGAGACAGGAAGGAGGCAGGGAGACAGGGAGACAGGAGACAGTAGGCAGGTAGGAAGGGAGACAGGAGACAGGTAGGAAGGCAGGCAGACAGGTAGGCAGGGAGACAGGCAGGGAGACAGGGAGGAAGGTAGACAGGCAGGCAGGGAGGCAGGGAGACAGTAGGCAGGGAGACAGGGAGACAGGTAGGAAGGTAGGCAGGGAGACAGTAGGCAGGGAGACAGGTAGGAAGGTAGGCAGGGAGAAAGGGAGGCAGGGAGACAGGTAGGGAGGAAGGTAGGCAGGGAGACAGGTAGGGAGGAAGGTAGGCAGGGAGACAGGGAGGAAGGTAGGCAGGGAGGAAGGTAGGCAGGGAGACAGGGAGGAAGGGAGGAAGGTAGGCAGGGAGACAGGGAGGAAGGTAGACAGGGAGGAAGGTAGGCAGGGAGACAGGGAGGTAGGCAGGGAGACAGGGAGGAAGGTAGGAAGGTGGAGACGGGTAGGAAGGTAGACGGGTAGGAAGGTAGACGGGTAGGAAGGTAGACGGGAAGGCAGGGAGACAGGTAGGCAGGTAGGAAGGTAGGCAGGGAGACAGGAGGAAGGGAGACAGGTAGGAAGGTAGGCAGGGAGACGGAAGGTAGGTAGGCAGGGAGACAGGGAGGAAGGTAGGCAGGAAGACAGGTAGGCGGGGAGACAGGTAGGAAGGGTGACAGGGAGACAGGTAGTATGGGAGACAGTGGTCCTCCTTCCTACCCGCTGGTGGTGCGTTCACAGCAACCAGCTTCAGTGGGACGTTTGTGAGTCTCGTGCAGACACAGACAACATGAGTGGAGCTTCAAGGTGTGTCACTAGTCCTTCACAGACCATCAACATCCAGCAGGTTCAGGATTCAGGTTTTAAATACGACGATTTGGATGCATTCAAAGTTCTTTTGTCTTCTTGTTGGTGAGTTCAAGGACGCTCCGACA
>NC_046979.1:745000-765000 GCF_009769545.1 Cyclopterus lumpus | reverse complement strand
AAGAGTCAAATTATAAACAGAGTATTTGTGTTGTTCTTAACATGAGGTCATGTGACCGTGGTGGAGTTCCTCTATAGACTAACATGAGGTCATGTGACCGTGATGGAGTTCCTCTATAGACATGAAGTCATGTGACCGTGATGGAGTTCCTCTATAGACTAACATGAGGTCATGTGACCGTGATGGAGTTCCTCTATAGACTAACATGAGGTCATGTGACCGTGATGGAGTTCCTCTATAGACATGAAGTCATGTGACCGTGATGGAGTTCCTCTATAGACATGAAGTCATGTGACCGTGATGGAGTTCCTCTATAGACTAACATGAAGTCATGTGACTGTGATGGAGTTCCTCTATAGACATGAAGTCATGTGACTGTGATGGAGTTCCTCTATAGACATGAAGTCATGTGACCGTGATGGAGTTCCTCTATAGACATGAAGTCATGTGACTGTGATGGAGTTCCTCTATAGACATGAAGTCATGTGACCGTGATGGAGTTCCTCTATAGACATGAAGTCATGTGACCGTGATGGAGTTCCTCTATAGACTAACATGAAGTCATGTGACCGTGGTGGAGTTCCTCTATAGACATGAAGTCATGTGACCGTGATGGAGTTCCTCTATAGACATGAAGTCATGTGACTGTGATGGAGTTCCTCTATAGACATGAAGTCATGTGACTGTGATGGAGTTCCTCTATAGACATGAGGTCATGTGACCGTGGTGGAGTTCCTCTATAGACATGAAGTCATGTGACCGTGATGGAGTTCCTCTATAGACATGAAGTCATGTGACCGTGATGGAGTTCCTCTATAGACATGAAGTCATGTGACCGTGATGGAGTTCCTCTATAGACATGAAGTCATGTGACCGTGATGGAGTTCCTCTATAGACATGAAGTCATGTGACCATGATGGAGTTCCTCTATAGACATGAAGTCATGTGACCGTGATGGAGTTCCTCTATAGACATGAAGTCATGTGACCGTGGTGGAGTTCCTCTATAGACTAACATGAAGTCATGTGACCGTGATGGAGTTCCTCTATAGACATGAAGTCATGTGACCATGATGGAGTTCCTCTATAGACATGAAGTCATGTGACCGTGATGGAGTTCCTCTATAGACATGAGGTCATGTGACCGTGGTGGAGTTCCTCTATAGACATGAAGTCATGTGACCGTGGTGGAGTTCCTCTATAGACATGAAGTCATGTGACCGTGGTGGAGTTCCTCTATAGACATGAAGTCATGTGACCGTGGTGGAGTTCCTCTATAGACTAACATGAAGTCATGTGACCGTAGTGGAGTTCCTCTATAGACATGAAGTCATGTGACCGTGGTGGAGTTCCTCTATAGACATGAAGTCATGTGACCGTGATGGAGTTCCTCTATAGACATGAGGTCATGTGACTGTGATGGAGTTCCTCTATAGACTAACATGAAGTCATGTGACCGTGATGGAGTTCCTCTATAGACTAACATGAAGTCATGTGACCGTGATGGAGTTCCTCTATAGACTAACATGAAGTCATGTGACCGTGATGGAGTTCCTCTATAGACTAACATGAAGTCATGTGACCGTGATGGAGTTCCTCTATAGACATGAAGTCATGTGACCGTGATGGAGTTCCTCTATAGACATGAAGTCATGTGACCGTGGTGGAGTTCCTCTATAGACATGAGGTCATGTGACTGTGATGGAGTTCCTCTATAGACTAACATGAAGTCATGTGACCGTGATGGAGTTCCTCTATAGACTAACATGAAGTCATGTGACCGTGATGGAGTTCCTCTATAGACTAACATGAAGTCATGTGACCGTGATGGAGTTCCTCTATAGACTAACATGAAGTCATGTGACCGTGATGGAGTTCCTCTATAGACATGAAGTCATGTGACCGTGATGGAGTTCCTCTATAGACATGAAGTCATGTGACCGTGGTGGAGTTCCTCTATAGACTAACATGAGGTCATGTGACCGTGATGGAGTTCCTCTATAGACATGAAGTCATGTGACCGTGGTGGAGTTCCTCTATAGACATGAAGTCATGTGACCGTGGTGGAGTTCCTCTATAGACTAACATGAGGTCATGTGACCGTGATGGAGTTCCTCTATAGACATGAAGTCATGTGACCGTGGTGGAGTTCCTCTATAGACTAACATGAAGTCATGTGACCGTGGTGGAGTTCCTCTATAGACATGAAGTCATGTGACCGTGGTGGAGTTCCTCTATAGACATGAAGTCATGTGACCGTGATGGAGTTCCTCTATAGACATGAGGTCATGTGACCGTGGTGGAGTTCCTCTATAGACATGAAGTCATGTGACCGTGATGGAGTTCCTCTATAGACATGAAGTCATGTGACCGTGATGGAGTTCCTCTATAGACATGAAGTCATGTGACCGTGATGGAGTTCCTCTATAGACATGAAGTCATGTGACCATGATGGAGTTCCTCTATAGACATGAAGTCATGTGACCGTGATGGAGTTCCTCTATAGACATGAAGTCATGTGACCGTGGTGGAGTTCCTCTATAGACATGAAGTCATGTGACCGTGATGGAGTTCCTCTATAGACATGAAGTCATGTGACCGTGGTGGAGTTCCTCTATAGACATGAAGTCATGTGACCGTGATGGAGTTCCTCTATAGACATGAAGTCATGTGACCGTGGTGGAGTTCCTCTATAGACATGAAGTCATGTGACCGTGATGGAGTTCCTCTATAGACATGAAGTCATGTGACCGTGATGGAGTTCCTCTATAGACATGAAGTCATGTGACCGTGGTGGCGTTCCTCTATAGACATGAAGTCATGTGACCGTGATGGAGTTCCTCTATAGACATGAAGTCATGTGACCGTGATGGAGTTCCTCTATAGACATGAAGTCATGTGACCGTGATGGAGTTCCTCTATAGACATGAAGTCATGTGACCGTGATGGAGTTCCTCTATAGACATGAAGTCATGTGACCGTGGTGGAGTTCCTCTATAGACATGAAGTCATGTGACCGTGATGGAGTTCCTCTATAGACTAACATGAAGTCATGTGACCGTGATGGAGTTCCTCTATAGACTAACATGAAGTCATGTGACCGTGATGGAGTTCCTCTATAGACATGAAGTCATGTGACCGTGATGGAGTTCCTCTATAGACTAACATGAAGTCATGTGACCGTGATGGAGTTCCTCTATAGACATGAAGTCATGTGACCGTGATGGAGTTCCTCTATAGACATGAGGTCATGTGACCGTGATGGAGTTCCTCTATAGACATGAGGTCATGTGACCGTGATGGAGTTCCTCTATAGACTAACATGAAGTCATGTGACCGTGATGGAGTTCCTCTATAGACATGAAGTCATGTGACCGTGATGGAGTTCCTCTATAGACATGAGGTCATGTGACCGTGATGGAGTTCCTCTATAGACATGAAGTCATGTGACCGTGGTGGAGTTCCTCTATAGACATGAAGTCATGTGACCGTGATGGAGTTCCTCTATAGACATGAAGTCATGTGACCGTGATGGAGTTCCTCTATAGACATGAAGTCATGTGACCGTGGTGGAGTTCCTCTATAGACATGAAGTCATGTGACCGTGATGGAGTTGTTGACGGACAGGAAGGAAAGGGCGAACTACCAAATTAAGGGGAAATGGAACGTTCCTTTCCAAACTTACTGCGTCAACGTTGTTTTTGAGATTTATTTTTGTTCTGGTTCCGTTAAAATGTAAAAGGCGGATTCATCAGACGTGTTTTCATCTGCTGGTGATGATGTCACTTGAAGAGGAAGAGGAGTGTGAAGAGGAAGGTGGTGAGGAAGATGAGTGTGAAGAGGAAGGTGGTGAGGAAGAGGAGTGTGATGAGGAAGAGGAGTGTGATGTGGAAGAGGAGTGTGATGAGGAAGAGGAGTGTGATGAGGAAGATGAGTGTGATGTGGAAGAGGAGTGTGATGAGGAAGATGAGTGTGATGTGGAAGAGGAAGATGAATGTGATGGGGAAGAGGAAGGTGATGAGGAAGAGGAGTGTGATGAGGAAGAGGAGTGTGTTGAGGAAGAGGAGTGTGATGAGGAAGAGGAAGGTGGTGAGGAAGAGGAGTGTGAAGAGGAAGGTGGTGAAGAGGAAGGTAGGTAGAGGAAGGTAGGTAGAGGAAGGTGGTGAGGTAGAGGAAGGTGGTGAGGAAGAGGAAGGTGGTGAGGTAGAGGAAGGTGGTGAGGTAGAGGAAGGTGGTGAGGAAGAGGAAGGTGGTGAGGAAGGTGGTGAGGTAGAGGAAGGTGGTGAAGAAGAGGAAGGTAGGTAGAGGAAGGTTGGTAGAGGAAGGTGGTGAGGTAGAGGAAGGTGGTGAGGAAGAGGAAGGTGGTGAGGAAGGTGGTGAGGTAGAGGAAGGTGGTGAGGAAGGTGGTGAAGAAGAGGAAGGTGGTGAGGAAGGTGGTGAGGTAGAGGAAGGTAGGTAGAGGAAGGTGGTGAGGTAGAGGAAGGTGGTGAAGAAGAGGAAGGTAGGTAGAGGAAGGTGGTGAGGAAGAGGAAGGTGGTGAGGTAGAGGAAGGTGGTGAGGAAGAGGAAGGTAGGTAGAGGAAGGTGGTGAAGAAGAGGAAGGTGGTGAGGAAGGTGGTGAGGTAGAGGAAGGTGGTGAGGAAGGTGGTGAGGAAGAGGAAGGTGGTGAGGAAGAGGAAGGTGGTGAGGAAGGTGGTGAGGAAGAGGAAGGTGGTGAGGAAGAGGAAGGTGGTAAGGAAGAGGAAGGTGGTGAGGAAGATGAAGGTGGTGAGGAAGGTGGTGAGGAAGAGGAAGGTGGTGAGGTAGAGGAAGGTGGTGAGGAAGAGGAAGGTGGTGAGGAAGAGGAAGGTGGTGAGGAAGATGAAGGTGGTGAGGTAGAGGAAGGTGGTGAGGAAGAGGAAGGTGGTGAGGTAGAGGAAGATGGTGAGGAAGATGAAGGTGGTGAGGTAGATGAAGGTGGTGAGGTAGAGGAAGGTGGTGAGGAAGAGGAAGGTGGTGAGGAAGAGGAAGGTGGTGAGGTAGATGAAGGTGGTGAGGAAGAGGAAGGTGGTGAGGAAGAGGAAGGTGGTGAGGAAGAGGAAGGTGGTGAGGTAGATGAAGGTGGTGAGGAAGAGGAAGGTGGTGAAGTAGAGGAAGGTGGTGAGGTAGAGGAAGGTGGTGAGGAAGGTGGTGAGGTAGAGGAAGGTGGTGAGGAAGAGGAAGGTGGTGAGGAAGAGGAAGGTGGTGAGGAAGGTGGTGAGGTAGAGGAAGGTAGGTAGAGGAAGGTGGTGAGGAAGAGGAAGGTGGTGAGGAAGAGGAAGGTGGTGAGGAAGAGGAAGGTGGTGAGGAAGAGGAAGGTGGTGATCTTCTACCTGCTGACTGAATAAATACACAAACAACATAATCTGCTTCTAAATAACAAACAATCCAGATTATTTCTCCGCATCTTGTAACGGACGATTTTTAGAGGAGAATCGATTGTTTTCACACATTTTACAGATAAAATTTGGTATTTGCATTAAAAAATTTATGCTTTTCACAACATTTTTCACATATTTAATACTTATTTCAGTTTTAACACATTTCGCTTATTTTTCAAACACGTTTTCATTTTTTCCACACATTTTACATTTATGATTATTATTGTTTGGCTGCAGCATTTCAAATAAAAAACAAAGTGTTTTTATAAAATCATTAAAAATAAACCCCAGAGGATAATTTAAAGTAGCTGAACGCCGCAAGACCTTTATTTGTGTTTATGGGGAAATGAATGTCTTGAAAAACAAGTTGAGTTCTTGTCCGGGCACGAAGTCTCATCAGCATCACCTCCGTCGCCGAGGGAACCACACACACACACACACGAACACACACACGAACACACACACGAACACACACACACGCACACACACACGCACACGCGCACGCACGCACGCACACACACACACACACGAGACTGTTAATGTTCACCGGCTGTTTTTATTTCATTACCTCGACGGCCACAAACATCTGACGCTCCAACAGTTAATAAACAGTTAATAAACAGTTAATAAACACGGCTTCACGTTTAAAGAGTTTCTTCTTCTGTGAACCGGTGACAGGAAGCTGGAGCCGCTTCACTTTGAACAACGATGGAAGAGGTCCCTGAACGCATCCGTTTGAAAACGTGTCTCCGAGGCCGTTTGCTACTTCCTGTTTGCTACTTCCTGTTTGGGTTTCGTGGAGGAGACTGGAGGAAGTGACCGTTTCACACCGGCAGCGTCTCTTATCGTTTTGAATTGTGTGTTTTTCTGAAGAAGAAAAAAGACAAATTACTGTAAATAAACCATCCTTCATAATATTTGATGGTTTACAGACTTTAGAGAGTTGAAATCAATAATCTGGATCCTTAAAACCAGAGATCTGTATCTGTTAATATGGATCAGTATAATATAATATCAGTGATCAATAATTACTCAACAAGATCGGAGATCTGAACGTTATATTTGCTCCTTTTTTTTATGGAAAAAATAAACAAAGTGATAATTCAAACGTTGAAGTTAAAGGATCTTGTTTTAATATTTCTTAGTGAGTTGTTTCTAAACCTCTTAAGTCGTGTGGTGGTAGATTTTGAACAGCTCTGTGGTGACATCCCATAATAACCTCGCTCGTATGGACTTGTTTCCCTCTCTGACCGCTTCCTGCTGCGTGGAAACAAACAAACCACCTCTTCATCACGTTGAAACGTCAAGTTAAAGCATATATATATATATATATATATATAAATGAATGTGTTTATTTATAAGTATAAATGACTAACGCCGTCTCTTCCTCTTCCCCTCAGAGTGTTCAAGAAGTCGAGCCCCAACTGTAAGGTGAGTTTATTCTGCAGCTCCCGGCCTGATGAAGCGTGTACTGTGGTAGTAATACCACAAGGAAATACTACGAAGGATCCTCAGTATGTAAAAGTACTGCAGCGACGGAGCAGAAATACTTTTTAATGTAAAATCCTTTTTGTTTTGGTGCCAAAATGCAACATGAATGAATAAGTATAAAAGATGACTGACGAGGTATAAAAACACGTTTCCAAGTAGTAAAACTTCACGTTTGGATCGTCAACACATAAACATGGATGAGAATATAACATGCAAAACACAAAGTAGGCATTTAAATGTAAGAATAGAATACTAGAAATATTAAATATAATAACAAAGATATATATATATATATATATATATATATATATATATATATACACACACACACACAATTAAATATACTATGTGGTGGACGTGTGTGAGGGTAAAAATAAAATGTATTTAAATAGAATATAAAATAATAATCATAACGATATTCATGTTCATGTTTTGTGGTAGCTCAAATACTTTATATTAAATAACCACGTGGTCAATATCTATTTCTGTATTTCGTCATTTAAATAAGAATTATAGTCCAAAATGATCCTTTTTACTGATCAATTTTAGTTAGTTGTTGCTCGTTATTATTAATTTAGATTAATTGGGTTTCACGTTATCAGGAATATGATTTCATCAGGCTGTAAATATTCTTTTACTCGCTAGAACCCCAAATGAGGATTAATCCGCTTGAGAAAATAGTCCCTCCTTTTGATAAAAGAACTACATTAACCAGCAGTTGAAGTTGAGAGAAAGCCGGATGTGTGACGCTGTGATTGGTCGCTGCAGGTGACGGTTTACCTGGGAAAGAGGGACTTCGTGGACCACCTGGACCACGTGGACCCAGTAGGTGAGTCCATGAACCGGCTCGTCCAGGGAAGCTGTTTGGGCATTCCTTGTTTTTGAGCACAGCAGGTATTTTAAATATTCATGAAGGCTTGTTTGTGATTGGACGACGGGCTCTCTGTTTTTTGTTGACAGATGGCGTGATCCTCGTCGACCCCGAGTACCTGAAAGACAGGAAAGGTAGGACCGCCTCCTGCCGGGGGTTTGATCTCCATCTAACACCTGAAGACTCGTTCCTAAACGTCGTTAGGGTTAGGGTTAGAGTTAGAGTTAGAGTTAGAGTTGGGGTTAGAGTTAGAGTTGGGGTTAGAGTTAGAGTTGGGGTTAGAGTTAGGGTTAGGGTTAGAGTTAGGGTTTAGGGTTAGAGTTAGGGTTTAGGGTTAGAGTTAGGGTTTAGGGTTAGAGTTAGAGTTAGGGTTAGAGTTAGGGTTAGGGTTAGAGTTAGGGTTAGAGTTAGGGTTAGGGTTAGAGTTAGAGTTAGGGTTTAGAGTTAGGGGTTAGAGTTAGGGTTAGGGTTAGGGTTAGAGTTAGGGTTAGGGTTAGAGTTAGGGTTAGAGTTAGGGTTAGGGTTAGAGTTGGGGTTAGGGTTAGGGTTTAGGGTTAGAGTTAGAGTTAGAGTTGGGGTTAGAGTTGGGGTTAGAGTTGGGGTTAGAGTTGGGGTTAGAGTTGGGGTTTAGGGTTAGAGTTAGGGTTTGGGTTAGAGTTAGAGTTGGGGTTAGAGTTAGAGTTAGAGGGTTAGGGTTAGAGTTAGGGTTAGAGTTGGGGTTAGAGTTGGGGTTAGAGTTGGGGTTAGAGTTGGGGTTAGGGTTAGAGTTAGAGTTGGGGTTAGAGTTGGGGTTATGGTTAGAGTTAGGGTTAGAGTTAGAGTTGGGGTTAGAGTTAGAGTTAGAGGGTTAGGGTTAGAGTTAGAGTTGGGTTTAGGGTTAGAGTTAGAGGGTTAGGGTTGGGGTTAGAGTTGGGGTTAGAGTTAGGGTTAGAGTTGGGGTTAGAGTTGGGGTTATGGTTAGAGTTAGGGTTAGAGTTAGAGTTGGGGTTAGGGTTAGGGTTAGGGTTAGAGTTAGGGTTAGAGTTGGGGTTAGAGTTGGGGTTAGAGTTGGGGTTAGAGTTAGAGTTGGGGTTAGAGTTGGGGTTATGGTTAGAGTTAGAGTTAGAGTTAGAGTTAGAGTTAGGGTTAGAGTTGGGGTTAGAGTTAGAGTTGGGTTTAGGGTTAGAGTTAGAGTTAGGGTTGGGGTTAGAGTTAGGGTTAGGGTTAGGGTTGGGGTTAGGGTTAGAGTTGGGGTTAGGGTTAGGGTTAGAGTTGGGGTTAGGGTTAGAGTTGGGGTTAGGGTTAGGGTTGGGGTTAGGGTTAGGGTTAGAGTTGGGGTTAGGGTTAGAGTTGGGGTTAGAGATAGAGATAGAGTTGGGGTTAGGGTTAGAGTTGGGGTTAGAGTTAGGGTTAGGGTTAGAGTTGGGGTTAGAGTTGGGGTTAGGGTTAGAGTTGGGGTTAGAGTTGGGGTTAGAGTTGGGGTTAGAGTTGGGGTTAGGGCTCCTGCTGAAGAACATCCCACAGCATGATGCTGCCACCACCATGCTCCACTGTAGGGATGGTATTGGCCAGGTGAGGAGCAGTGCCTGGTTTCCTCCAGACATGACGCTTGGCATTCAGGCCAAAGAGTTCAATCTTTGTTTCATCAGACCAGAGAATGTTGTTTCTCGTGGTCTGAGAGTCCTTCAGGTGCCTTTTTTACTGAGGAGTGGCTTCCGTCTGGCCACGCTACCAAACAGGCCTGATTTGTGCTGCAGAGATGGTTGTCCTTCTGGAAGGTTCTCCTCTCTTCATAGAACACTGGAGCTCTGTCAGAGTGACCATCGGGTTCCTGGTCACCTCCCTGACTGAGGCCCTTCTCCCCCGATCGCTCAGTCTGGCTGGGCGTCCAACTCTAGGAAGAGTCCTGGTGGTTCCAAACTTCTTCCATTTCCAGATGATGGAGGCCATTGTGCTCATTGGGACTTTCAATGCTGCAGAACGGTTCTGTTCCCTTCACCAGATCTGTGCCTCGATACAATTCTGTCTTTGAGGTCTACAGATAATTCCTTGGACTTCATGGCTTGGTTCATGCTCTGATATGCTGTGGTACCTTTTTATATAGACAGGTGTGTGCCTTTCTAAATCATGTCCAATCAACTGAATGTAGCACAAGTGGACTCCAATCAAGTAGTAGAAACATCTGGAGGATGATCAGTGGAAACAAGACGCACCTGAGCTACATGTTGAGTGTCATGGCAAAGGCTGTGAATACTTATGTACATGTTATGTTTTTGTTCTTTATTTTTAATAGATTTGCAAAAATGTGCAAAAAACAGTTTTCATTTCGTCATTATGGGATGTTGTGTGTAGAATGTTGAGGAAAATAATTAATTTAATCCATTTTGGAATAAGGCTGTAACATCACAAAATGTGGAAAAAGTGAAGCGCTGTGAATACTTTCCATATATATATATTAATATTAATTATACCTGCACATATATACCTTTTAGTATAATGCTATGGTAGATGTGTTTGCAGGCATAAATAAAAAATATATGAAATACTGAATACATAAGCCTGCAGGTATAAACTGGTAGTAGAAGTATTGGTAGTATTTGTGTACAGCAGATTTAAAAGGAATGTATCGACACATTTAACAACAAAAGGTCAAATGTAATACAAATGGACTGAAACTGATTCTAGATCAGAAATAGTTCACTGGCTCTAAAACCACCTCCTCTTCTTCCTGAAGTCTTCGTCACGCTCACCTGTGCGTTTCGGTACGGCCGAGAAGACCTGGACGTCCTGGGTCTGTCCTTCAGGAAGGACCTCTACATCTCCACCTTCCAGGTGAGTCTCCTGCACACACCGCCTCCTTCATACAACATATATATATATATATATATATATATATATATATATATATATATATATATATATATATATATATTTAAAAAATCAATATTTCGATATTTATTCTCACTCGAGCTCACAGTGTCCTCATCTTCCTCCTTAGGCGTTCCCTCCGGTGCCTGAAGAGAAGAAACCCAACAGCCGTCTTCAGGAGCGTCTCCTAAAGAAACTTGGCCAACAAGCTCACCCGTTCTACTTCACGGTGAAGTAACGAATAAGAACCAGCAACCTTCTGTCTCTGTTCACTTGTCTCCTCACTTGTCTCCTCTCTGGTCACTTGTCTCCTCACTTGTCTCCTCTGTGAGCGGCGGGTCACAGGGCAAACACTTATGTTGATCCACCGATCAGAAGAAAGTCCCAATAGTGTTGAAGTTATGAGCGTTGAAAAACAAGACACGCCCCTAAGAGGTTCATTGGTCCATATATCCTTAACACAATGAGATATCAAAAAGCTTTTTATGTATGTAGGTGATATAGCTTCAGTCATGATCGACATAAAAGTTTGTATAAATCGGGACCAGCGTGTAGGAGAATTGGCCAATTATGTGTTTTTCACCAAATTCAAAATAGCGGAGAATCTAAGTAGGCGGAGCTTAGAGCTCTCCTTACTCTATCTCTAAGGCTGAGCCCAGAGGAAACTCATCTCCTTACCCTATCTCTAAAGGCTGAGCCCAGAGGAAACTCATCTCCTTACCCTATCTCTAAGGCTGAGCCCTACAGAGGAAACCCATCTCCTTACCCTATCTCTAAGGCTGAGCCCTACAGAGGAAACCCATCTCCTTACCCTATCTCTAAGACTGAGCCCTACAGAGGAAACTCATCTCCTTACCCTATCTCTAAGGCTGAGCCCAGAGGAAACTCATCTCCTTACCTTATCTCTAAGGCTGAGCCCTACAGAGGAAACTCATCTCCTTACCCTATCTCTAAGGCTGAGCCCTACAGAGGAAACTCATCTCCTTACCCTATCTCTAAGGCTGAGCCTGGCCCCCTTACAGAGGAAACCCATCTCCTTACCCTATCTCTAAGGCTGAGCCCTACAGAGGAAACTCATCTCCTTACCCTATCTCTAAGGCTGAGCCCTACAGAGGAAACTCATCTCCTTACCCTATCTCTAAGGCTGAGCCCTACAGAGGAAACTCATCTCCTTACCCTATCTCTAAGGCTGAGCCCTACAGAGGAAACCCATCTCCTTACCCTATCTCTAAGACTGAGCCCTACAGAGGAAACTCATCTCCTTACCCTATCTCTAAGACTGAGCCCAGAGGAAACTCATCTCCTTACCTTATCTCTAAGGCTGAGTCCTACAGAGGAAACTCATCTCCTTACCCTATCTCTAAGGCTGAGTCCTACAGAGGAAACTCATCTCCTTACCCTATCTCTAAGGCTGAGCCCTACAGAGGAAACTCATCTCCTTACCCTATCTCTAAGACTGAGCCCTACAGAGGAAACTCATCTCCTTACCCTATCTCTAAGACTGAGCCCAGAGGAAACTCATCTCCTTACCTTATCTCTAAGGCTGAGCCCGGCCCCCTTACAGAGGAAACTCATCTCCTTACCCTATCTCTAAGGCTGAGCCCTACAGAGGAAACTCATCTCCTTACCCTATCTCTAAGGCTGAGCCTGGCCCCCTTACAGAGGAAACCCATCTCCTTACCCTATCTCTAAGGCTGAGCCCTACAGAGGAAACTCATCTCCTTACCCTATCTCTAAGGCTGAGCCCTACAGAGGAAACTCATCTCCTTACCCTATCTCTAAGGCTGAGCCCTACAGAGGAAACTCATCTCCTTACCCTATCTCTAAGGCTGAGCCCTACAGAGGAAACCCATCTCCTTACCCTATCTCTAAGACTGAGCCCTACAGAGGAAACTCATCTCCTTACCCTATCTCTAAGACTGAGCCCAGAGGAAACTCATCTCCTTACCTTATCTCTAAGGCTGAGTCCTACAGAGGAAACTCATCTCCTTACCCTATCTCTAAGGCTGAGTCCTACAGAGGAAACTCATCTCCTTACCCTATCTCTAAGGCTGAGCCCTACAGAGGAAACTCATCTCCTTACCCTATCTCTAAGACTGAGCCCTACAGAGGAAACTCATCTCCTTACCCTATCTCTAAGACTGAGCCCAGAGGAAACTCATCTCCTTACCTTATCTCTAAGGCTGAGCCCGGCCCCCTTACAGAGGAAACTCATCTCCTTACCCTATCTCTAAGGCTGAGTCCTACAGAGGAAACTCATCTTCTTACCCTATCTCTAAGGCTGAGTCCTACAGAGGAAACTCATCTCCTTACCCTATCTCTAAGGCTGAGTCCTACAGAGGAAACTCATCTCCTTACCCTATCTCTAAGGCTGAGTCCTACAGAAGAAACTCATCTCCTTACCTTATCTCTAAGGCTGAGCCCTACAGAGGAAACTCATCTCCTTACCCTATCTCTAAGGCTGAGCCCTACAGAGGAAACTCATCTCCTTACCTTATCTCTAAGGCTGAGCCCTACAGAGGAAACTCATCTCCTTACCCTATCTCTAAGGCTGAGTCCTACAGAAGAAACTCATCTCCTTACCTTATCTCTAAGGCTGAGCCCTACAGAGGAAACTCATCTCCTTACCTTATCTCTAAGGCTAAGCCCAGAGGAAACTCATCTCCTTACCTTATCTCTAAGGCTGAGCCCTACATCGTACCCTCACTCCTTGGGGCTGGACTCTGTCCCCACTTGCAGGAATAAATCCACCGGATTTAATAATAAACTAATTTGATTTGGCTGTTAAATATTTACTCAAGTAGAAACACTTCCTGTTTCCGAATCTGCCTTTTTTTATATTTAATATATAAACCAAATGTTTTTACCATGTGAAGCCGCTGACTTGTTTGTTTGTTTTCTCTCTGCTGGTCCAGATCCCTCAGAACCTCCCGTGTTCAGTCACTCTGCAGCCCGGCCCGGAGGACACTGGCAAGGTACCGCCCTCGGTTAGCGGGTTCCTGTTCTCAGACGCTTCTTTACCGGGTTTATCGCTCTCTCTCCCTCTCTCTCTCTCTCTCTCTCTCCCTCTCTCTCTCTCTCTCTCTCTCTCTCTCTCTCTCTCTCTCTCTCTCTCTCCCCCTCCCTCCCTCTGTATCAATGTGGTCTCTCTCTCTCTCTCTCTCTCTCTGAGCGTGAGGTTGGAGGTTGGGAGCGGAGAGCGTCATGTCGGAGTTGACGGTGTTGTTTCCCGTGTGTCTCGTAGTGAGTGTAGATCAGTGTATGTGTCGGTGTTGAGTGGGGTACTGTGTGCACGAGGGGGGTTTGGTGGGTTGAGTGTGGGTATTTGTGAGCCGGCGGCGCGCTAGCGGCGCGCTAGCGGCGTGCCAACGACGGGCTAGCGACGTGCCAGCGACGTGCTAACGGCGGGCTAGCGACGTGCTAACGGCGGGCTAGCGACGTGCTAACGGCGGGCTAGCGACGTGCTAACGGCGGGCTAGCGACGTGCTAACGGCGGGCTGGATTTGAGCTGGCTCACACGCAGGCACAGGATTCGGCTTATGCCCAGTTTCCCGTGCTCGGTGGAGGACTGCAGTCTGGCGGTGGGGGAGGTGGTGGGCTACAGCAGCGTGAAGTCCGCTGCCCGGATGAACAAGGCGGTGGTCATATTCCTGGACAGCGTCAGCAAGGTCAACATGGTGGTGGAGAGCGGGGTCGTGGTGTTCGACACGTCCCCGTCTCTCCCCTGGTCACGGCGGCGGTGAGGGTGACGGTGGCGAACGTACCGCCGTTCGTGAAGGACGAGGTACTGGTGGGGGAGCTGTCGAAGCACGGGAGGGTCACGTCCCAGGTGAGGAAGATGTCCTCTGGGAGCAGCTCTCCACTACTAAAGCACGTGGTGTCGCACAGGAGGCAATGCTTCATGCTGCTTCATGGCAGGAGCGAAGACTTGGACATCACTTTCACGGTGAGAGCTGATAACTCTCTTTTTATCATTTATGCAAAAACTGACAACATGAAGTATTTTAACTGTGGGAGGGAAGGACATCAGAGCAGGGCCTGTCCTCGGAGGAAGGCTGGTGGACAGGACGACACCAGGGGGGACCCCAAAGACGGAGAGGACACAGAGGGGGGTCGGGAGCAGCAACAGGAGGAGGCAGGTGGGGTGAAGCAGGTGACCACAGAGCGGGGGTGTGGGGTGAAGCAGGTGAACACAGAGAGGGGAAGTGGGGTGAAGCAGGTGACCACAGAGCGGGGAAGTGGGGTGAAGCAGGTGAACACAGAGAGGGGAAGTGGGGTGAAGCAGGTGACCACAGAGCGGGGAAGTGGGGTGAAGCAGGTGAACACAGAGAGGGGAAGTGGGGTGAAGCAGGTGACCACAGAGCGGGGAAGTGGGGTGAAGCAGGTGAACATAGAAGGGGCTGAGATGGGTCAGCAGCAGGAGGAAGAAGAAGAAGAAGAAGAAGAGGAAGGGGCTGAGATGGGTCAGCAGGAGGAGGAAGAGGAAGAAGAAGGGGCAGTGGTGGCCCAGGAAATGGAGGGGGAGAGGGCAGGTGTAGTACTGCAGGTGGAAGTAGAGGGGGCAGGGGCGGCCCAGGGGGGGGCACATACTCAGGAGGACAGCCAGGGGTGCACTGGAGGACAGGTGGAGGTGGGTAGGGGGCAGGAAAGAGGAGGGAATGAAAAGTGTGGGCAGGTCATGGTAGGAGAAAGTGAGGTGGAGATGAAGGAGGGTGAGGAGAAGCTTCATCCTCTGAAGAGGAAGGCCGGGTGGGACGAAGAAAGCTCGCAGAAAAAAAGGGAGCTTTGGGCAAAGGGAATGAGTCTGAGTCCAGTACGGATGAGGACTCTGTGGCAGAGAGTGGGTCCTCTGATGAAAGTGACTGTCAGAAGGAATATAGTCTGGCCAGGCTGAAATGGTTCCTCAAAGACACAAAGAATAGGAAGTGTGAAGTGGAGAAGCACTTCACCGATCTGCCAAAACTCATTAAGTCTATCCGGCTTCACATGAAGAACAAGACAAAGAGAGGGTTTACACGCCAGGAGATCTATAGGCTTCAGAAGATCAGGACAGTAAATAAAGGGCTGAAGGAGGTGGCTGACAGCCAAGCACAGGAGATCCGGAGGAGCAGCCCGGAGGAGCAGCCCGGAGGAGCAGCCCGGAGGAGCAGCCCGGAGGAGCGGCCCGGAGGAGCGGCCCAGAGGAGCGACCCGGAGGAGCGGCCCAGAGGAGCGGCCCAGAGGAGCGACCCGGAGGAGCGGCCCAGAGGAGCGACCCGGAGGAGCGGCCCAGAGGAGCAGCCCAGAGGAGCGACCCGGAGGAGCGGCCCGGAGGAGCGGCCCGGAGGAGCGGCCCAGAGGAGCGGCCCAGAGGAGCGGCCCGGAGGAGCAGAAAAGGAGAAACTTTGACTGAAACTATGGCATTGAAACGGGGTCTCAGGACCACCAGCGGACAGAAGCGTTGCGTTTGTTTTTGTTGGTTGATTTGGTTTTGATGTGATTGCAATGTCCTGTTCGTTTTTTTTATTTTTTTATGTAAAATAAAGGTTTTCTAAAAATCAAAAATCTCTCTCTCTCTCTCTCTCTCTCTCTCTCTCTCTCTCTTTTTCTTTCTCTCTCTCTCTCTCTCTCTCTCTCTCTCTCTAGGCCTGTGGCGTTGACTTTGAGATCAGAGCTTTCTGTGCCAAGTCAATAGAAGAGAAGATCCACAAGAGGTGAGTTCAGACCAGCTGGAGGCAGGAAGTGGGTTTGGGTCTAGGTCTGTGACTTTTAATGTGTTAATATTTGATCATTTATTAATTATATATGTTTTAGACGAACAGATAAGTTAGTTATTAAATATGAATATATGTATTATATATGTATTAAATATGTATTAAATATGAATATGTATTAATGTATATATATTATATATGTATTAATATATATAATATATATTTATATATTATATATATGTGTATTAAAATATATATATATATATATATATATATATATATATATATAATCTCTATCTCAGTGCAGTACCGTGCTTCATGTCTGCAGGAACTCGGTGCGTCTGGTCATCAGGAAGGTTCAGTACGCTCCAGAGAAGCCGGGTCCTCAGCCGATGGTGGAGACCACTCGCAGCTTCTTGATGTCTGACAGATCCCTACACCTGGAGACCTCTCTGGACAAGGAGGTACGCACACGTGTATTGAACTATTGTCTCCGATCCTTTAAAAGGCGACACTATGAACAACGAACCGGTTGAGCCGTTTTAATAACGCTCACTCATTTCTTCTTTTCCCATGATGCATTGCGTGCAGCTGTACTACCACGGAGAGCCCATCAGCGTCAACGTTCACGTCACCAACAACTCCACCAAGACCGTCAAGAGAGTGAAGATCTCCGGTGCGGTTCTTCTTCTTCTTGTCGTGAGTTAAAGTTGATAAGTATTTAGTTGTGTAACTTAACTTTCTCTCTTCCCAGTGCGCCAGTATGCAGACATCTGCCTGTTCAGTACCGCCCAGTATAAATGTCCAGTGGCCCAGCTGGAGGCAGAGTAAGTTTAAAGCCGCCGTGATAACATCTGATCTGAAGTCAGTGCGGATGGCGGTTTGATTGACAGCAGCGTGTCGTCTTCCACAGTGACCAGGTGTCGTCCAGCTCCACCTTCTGCAAGGTGTACACTCTGACCCCGACGCTTGACAAGAACCGGGAGAAGAGAGGCCTCGCTCTGGACGGCAAGCTGAAGCACGAGGACACCAACCTGGCCTCCTCCACCATGTAGGCACACACACACACACACACACACACACACACACACACACACACACACACACACACACACACACAAGGTGTGGACAGGTGTGTCGCTGCAGTCACGTGACCACGGCGCTCTGTGTTTTCAGTGTGAAGGACGTCACCAACAAGGAGGTTCTGGGGATTCTGGTGTCCTACAGAGTCAAAGTCAAGCTGGTGGTCTCACGTGGAGGGTACGGCACACACACGCACGCACGTGCACACGCACACATACATACATACACACACATACATACATACACATACGCGCACACACACCCACTGTCCCCTCGCAATCTGCTGACATCACTTCCTGTCCTCTTAGCCTCTTGTTTCCTGTTAATGTCATCAGTGGAGTTCCTGATTTTGATGCTGAGCTGCACCCACATTAGTTTAAATGAAGTCTCTGATCAGTAAATGTTATACTTTTACTTTGTCATCGTAATTTATAGTTGTTTTTTTTCTTTCTTAAAAACAAACTTAATTATTAGTTTTGATGTATCATAATAATATATTAATATAATCGGCTTACATCTGATTTAAAAAGATTTCCCTGAACTGGAGAATCAAGATTTTATTTTTTGTATTTTACTTTAATGGCTGGATTTCATCACTGGAGAAAAGATATCTGTTCAGATGTGTGAAACATTCTGTATTCGGTCAACACAAATATAAAACGGATCAATAACGTTAACTGCTAACGGATAATTTCACATAACTACATGTATTTATGTTGCAACAAGATATCGCGTTATAACAAGATCTCAGTGCGTTATAACGAGATGTGTCGCGTTATAACAAATTGTGTTGCGTTATAACAAGTTGTGTTGCGTTATAACAACATATTAACGCATATTAACAGGTCATTTTCGTTCTGGCTGCTCTCTCCATGTGAGCTCGAGTAACCTGATCAGTGGCTCCATGTTGGTGCAGCTCAGCTTCCTGTTGCGTCCTCTTAACTTCCTGTTTGAGCCGTCTGCTTGTAGCTGCTCCTCACTGTGCTGGCTTTAGGTTGTCAACTTGTTGTGAACATGTCGCCTCCTGCTTTTCATTTCATCTCCCCTCTGTGTTTTTGGATTTTTCTTTTGTTTTGTTTTGTTTTGTTTGGCTCCTCCTCCTCCCCCTCCTCCTTCCTCCACCCTCCCCTCTGTGTGTCCCCCCCCTGCAGGCTGCTGAGAGGCATGTTGGACAGGTAAATGTGACCGACAGCCTCAGTGTTCATTAACACATTTCCACAATTCACTCAAACTAGTTTCATCCGGTTCAGCTCTACATTTAAAGCCATGCATATTATAAACCAAATTCAAGGTAAAATAAGCTAAAAGTAGCTTATAGTAGCTGTTTATTGCTAGTTTGACACATGCGTTGTTAATTAAAGAACTACTGGTTTCAACGCATTCAAAATCTATTTTTAAACTGGTTTTAAACAACACACTGGTTCAAAATAAAATTTAAAAAGCGAACATTGTTTTGAAACCCCAAAAACTGAATAAAGTACACACACTCCATTGTAGGATAGTTTCCCCCTGGGGATGAATAAAATATATCTAATCTAATTTGCAGGAAATTTGAGTTTCACTGATTTGATTTGGTATTTAATTAATTAATTAATAAGTGAATAAAATAGTATAAGTAACTGAAAAACAATCAGAATCAAAACGGGCAGTCACATGATCATCTAATGCGGCTCTCTGATTGGTTGGCCTCACTAAAATGGAAGCCAGCTACTGTGAGATCACTTCCTGTTGATTCAGTTCAGAACTGTGTGACGACGTGTTGATGACTAACAGGAAGTGGGCCGAGTGGCGACTTCCTGCTGAAGAAGTGACGGCGTGTGGTTGTTTTTGTGTTCTTTCCAGAGACGTATCAGTGGAGCTGCCATTCATCCTGATGCACCCGAAACCTGTGGAGCCGCCACTTTCCCGCCCAGAGTCAGGTGTGCTCCTCCCATCATTTAAACTTTATTTAAACAGCGCGCTTAGGACGATTGGAGAGTTAGCCGATCAATTTCAGATGGCGACATGTTAAAACAAGATGGCGTCACGTTGAAACAAGCTAGCGTCACGTTGAAACAAGCTAGTCACGTTAAAACAAGCTAGCATCATGTTAAAACAATCTGGCGTCACGTTGAAACAAGCTAGCGTCACGTTGAACCAAGCTAGTCACGTTAAAACAAGCTAGCTTCACCTTGAAACAAGCTAGTCACGTTAAAACAAGCTAGCTTCACCTTGAAACAAGCTAGCGTCACGTTAAAACAAGCTAGTCACGTTAAAACCAGATGGCGTCATCTTGAAACAAGCTGGCGTCATGTTAAAACAAGCTAGCGTCACGTTGAAACAAGGTAGCGTCACGTTGAAACAAGCTAGTGTCACATTAAAACAAGCTAGCGTCACGTTAAAACAAGCTAGCATCACGTTGAAACAAGCTGGCGTCAAGTTGAAACAAGCTAGCGTCACGTTAAAACAAGCTAGCGTCACGTTGAAACAAGCTGGCGTCAAGTTGAAACAAGCTAGCGTCACGTTAAAACAAGCTAGCGTCACGTTGAAACAAGCTAGCGTCACGTTGAAACAAGCTGGCGTCACGTTGAAACAAGCTGGCGTCAAGTTGAAACAAGCTAGCGTCACGTTAAAACCAG
>NC_046979.1:732500-740000 GCF_009769545.1 Cyclopterus lumpus | reverse complement strand
AGTTTATTGGAAATCAGATTTTCAGTTTGAATCCAGCATTCACAGCTCACTGGTCTCACTGGTGGACTCCCAGTCTGAAGCTGCAGGTCTTCTGGGGGTTCAACATACGTTCTAGAATCCTAAAACTTAGTCCTGAATGATCCGGTTATTTAAAAAGGTGTTTATTCTATTAAAAAGAAGGAGTCTCGCCGTCATAAAGCGTCGTAGTCGTCCTCGTCCTCGTGCTTCCTCTTCAGCGACTCGCTGGCGTTCTGCGTCGCCATGTTGGCCGTGATGAGCAGGTTCTTGGAGCCAATCAGAGACGGGCTGATGAGCACGTTGGAGACGGCGGGCGAGGACGCCGTCGCTGTCGGGAGGTAGAACATTAAATATTACTACGCTAAATGTTCAGAGATGAGAACCGACCAATAGAATCATCCGTGTGATGTCATTGTTTTAACCACTTCAACATTATAAAACATCTGGCTGTATAACAGTAAATATAAATTATATAACATTAGTAAATATAAGCTATAAAATATAGATACAAGCTTCACATTAATCTTACTGGTTTTGATGGTGGCCGTCTGGGATGGGGGTGGGATCTGAACCGTGAACCTCTGACCCGTCAGAGACACCGGAGTTCCCACTTTGGTGGAGACGGGATGGACAGACGGGGTTCCTGTGGAGGAAAGTGGGTCAGAACACCATGTGGTCCAGAACACACTGGTCCAGAACACCATGTGGTCTAGAACACCATGTGGTCCAGAACACCATGTGGTCCAGAACACACTGGTCTAGAACACCATGTGGTCCAGAACACCATGTGGTCTAGAACACCATGTGGTCCAGAACACCATGTGGTCCAGAACACCATGTGGTCTAGAACACCATGTGGGTCAGAACACCATGTGGTCTAGAACACCATGTGGTCTAGAACACCATGTGGTCTAGAACACCATGTGGTCCAGAACACACTGGTCCAGAACACCATGTGGTCCAGAACACACTGGTCCAGAACACACTGGTCCAGAACACACTGGTCCAGAACACCATGTGGTCCAGAACACCATGTGGTCCAGAACACACTGGTCTAGAACACCATGTGGTCTAGAACACCATGTGGTCCAGAACACCATGTGGTCCAGAACACCATGTGGTCTAGAACACCATGTGGTCCAGAACACCATGTGGTCTAGAACACCATGTGGGTCAGAACACCATGTGGTCTAGAACACCATGTGGTCTAGAACACCATGTGGTCCAGAACACACTGGTCCAGAACACCATGTGGTCCAGAACACACTGGTCCAGAACACACTGGTCCAGAACACACTGGTCCAGAACACCATGTGGTCCAGAACACCGTGGTCTAGAACACCATGTGGTCCAGAACACACTGGTCCAGAACACACTGGTCCAGAACACCATGTGGTCCAGAACACCATGTGGTCCAGAACACACTGGTCCAGAACACACTGGTCCAGAACACCATGTGGTCTAGAACACCATGTGGTCCAGAACACCATGTGGTCCAGAACACACTGGTCTAGAACACCATGTGGTCCAGAACACCATGTGGTCTAGAACACCATGTGGTCCAGAACACCATGTGGTCTAGAACACCATGTGGGTCAGAACACCATGTGGTCTAGAACACCATGTGGTCTAGAACACCATGTGGTCCAGAACACACTGGTCCAGAACACCATGTGGTCCAGAACACACTGGTCCAGAACACACTGGTCCAGAACACACTGGTCCAGAACACCATGTGGTCCAGAACACCATGTGGTCCAGAACACACTGGTCTAGAACACCATGTGGTCTAGAACACCATGTGGTCCAGAACACCATGTGGTCCAGAACACCATGTGGTCTAGAACACCATGTGGGTCAGAACACCATGTGGTCTAGAACACCATGTGGTCTAGAACACCATGTGGTCCAGAACACACTGGTCCAGAACACCATGTGGTCCAGAACACACTGGTCCAGAACACACTGGTCCAGAACACACTGGTCCAGAACACCATGTGGTCCAGAACACCGTGGTCTAGAACACCATGTGGTCCAGAACACACTGGTCCAGAACACCATGTGGTCCAGAACACCATGTGGTCCAGAACACACTGGTCCAGAACACACTGGTCCAGAACACCATGTGGTCTAGAACACCATGTGGTCCAGAACACCATGTGGTCCAGAACACCATGTGGTCCAGAACACACTGGTCCAGAACACACTGGTCTAGAACACACTGGTCTAGAACACCATGTGGTCCAGAACACCATGTGGTCCAGAACACCATGTGGTCCAGAACACACTGGTCCAGAACACACTGGTCCAGAACACCATGTGGTCTAGAACACCATGTGGTCCAGAACACCATGTGGTCTAGAACACACTGGTCCAGAACACCGTGGTCCAGAAACCATGTGGTCCAGAACACCATGTGGTCTAGAACACCATGTGGTCCAGAACACACTGGTCCAGAACACCATGTGGTCCAGAACACCATGTGGTCTAGAACACCATGTGGTCCAGAACACCATGTGGTCCAGAACACCATGTGGTCCAGAACACCATGTGGTCTAGAACACACTGGTCCAGAACACCATGTGGTCTAGAACACACTGGTCCAGAACACCGTGGTCTAGAACACCATGTGGTCCAGAACACCATGTGGTCCAGAACACTGTGGTCTAGAACACACTGGTCCAGAACACCATGTGGTCCAGAACACCATGTGGTCTAGAACACCATGTGGTCCAGAACACCATGTGGGTCAGAACACCATGTGGTCCAGAACACCATGTGGTCTAGAACACCATGTGGGTCAGAACACCATGTGGTCTAGAACACCATGTGGTCTAGAACACCATGTGGTCCAGAACACACTGGTCCAGAACACCATGTGGTCCAGAACACCATGTGGTCCAGAACACCATGTGGTCCAGAACACCATGTGGTCCAGAACACACTGGTCCAGAACACACTGGTCCAGAACACCATGTGGTCCAGAACACCATGTGGTCCAGAACACACTGGTCCAGAACACCATGTGGTCCAGAACACCATGTGGTCCAGAACACACTGGTCCAGAACACACTGGTCCAGAACACCATGTGGTCTAGAACACCATGTGGTCCAGAACACACTGGTCCAGAACACCATGTGGTCCAGAACACACTGGTCCAGAACACACTGGTCTAGAACACCATGTGGTCCAGAACACACTGGTCCAGAACACCATGTGGTCCAGAACACCATGTGGTCCAGAACACACTGGTCCAGAACACACTGGTCCAGAACACCATGTGGTCCAGAACACCATGTGGTCTAGAACACCATGTGGTCCAGAACACCATGTGGTCCAGAACACCATGTGGTCCAGAACACACTGGTCCAGAACACACTGGTCCAGAACACCATGTGGTCCAGAACACCATGTGGTCCAGAACACACTGGTCCAGAACACACTGGTCCAGAACACCATGTGGTCCAGAACACCATGTGGTCCAGAACACTGTGGTCTAGAACACACTGGTCCAGAACACCATGTGGTCCAGAACACCATGTGGTCCAGAACACCATGTGGTCCAGAACACACTGGTCCAGAACACCATGTGGTCCAGAACACCATGTGGTCCAGAACACACTGGTCCAGAACACCATGTGGTCCAGAACACACTGGTCCAGAACACACTGGTCCAGAACACCATGTGGTCTAGAACACACTGGTCCAGAACACACTGGTCCAGAACACACTGGTCCAGAACACCATGTGGTCCAGAACACCATGTGGTCCAGAACACACTGGTCCAGAACACCATGTGGTCCAGAACACCATGTGGTCTAGAACACACTGGTCCAGAACACCATGTGGTCCAGAACACCATGTGGTCCAGAACACCATGTGGTCTAGAACACACTGGTCCAGAACACCATGTGGTCCAGAACACCATGTGGTCTAGAACACACTGGTCCAGAACACCGTGGTCTAGAACACCATGTGGTCCAGAACACCATGTGGTCCAGAACACCATGTGGTCCAGAACACCATGTGGTCTAGAACACCATGTGGTCCAGAACACACTGGTCCAGAACACCATGTGGTCCAGAACACACTGGTCCAGAACACCATGTGGTCCAGAACACCATGTGGTCTAGAACACCATGTGGTCCAGAACACCATGTGGTCCAGAACACCATGTGGTCTAGAACACCGTGGTCCAGAACACCGTGGTCCAGAACACCATGTGGTCCAGAACACCATGTGGTCCAGAACACACTGGTCCAGAACACACTGGTCCAGAACACCATGTGGTCCAGAACACACTGGTCCAGAACACCATGTGGTCCAGAACACCATGTGGTCTAGAACACACTGGTCCAGAACACCGTGGTCCAGAACACCATGTGGTCCAGAACACCATGTGGTCCAGAACACCATGTGGTCTAGAACACCATGTGGTCCAGAATCTGGTTTTGCTGTTCGACCCGCTTCTCTTGCTCTGAGAGAACGCCTACAAATCCCAGAATTCATTTGGTAATATTTCCTACATTTCCCAGAATTCCCGGCGCAGCATTCAAATGAAAAGCATGTGAGAACATGAGCCTGTGGCCGCACTGCATTCTGGGAAAACACCACCAGCCTCGCAGCGCCCGACTCACCGAGGGTCGGCGTGCCCGGTCGGCTGGAGACGGCGCCGATGCTGAGACGAGGCACCGAGATCCTGCCGGCCGACGACGTCACCTGGAAAAACAACAACAATAACAACAATGAAAGGTGTCTCGTGGCGTGAACGGAAGCGTCTCCGTTTGCGTACCTTCTTCTGGACGGTCTTGAGTCGGTAGTTGGGCGCCGTCAGGCAGTAGCGGTCCGGGGGGAGTCGCGGGCCCGTGTACGGTTTGATCAGCGGCAGCGGGGTCAGGTTCTTCTGCCTCGCCACCTCCAACAGGAACTGAACACGCGGAACGTTAGCGGTTCTGAAGAGGAACCCATCACGGCACAGCTAAAAAAAGGGGGAGGCGGCTTACGTCTCGCGGCGGCGGCGAGGTGAACGACTGGTCCATGCGGCACTGGATGGCCAGCTTGATGTCGTCGGCGTCCACGGTGGACTTCTTGGCGTGCGTGGCGTAGATCTTGGCGTCCTCGATGATGGTCGTCACGTATCCTGAGAAGGTGAAGACAAAGTTACGATACTTCGAGGTGTCGATCCCGATCGACGCTGCGTCCACACCAAAGGCATCGGGCGACAGCCAATCAGGGCTGAGACTCCGCCTGTCACTCACGTCCTGTTGGTGAATCCAACTGGTGCCGAGTAGCAAGATAAATACGTGTGTGTGTGTGTGTGTGTGTAGGTGTGTATGTGTGTAGGTGTGTAGGTGTGTATGTGTGTATGTATGTGTGTATGTATGTGTGTATGTGTGTGTATGTGTGTATATATATATATATATATATATATATATATATATATATATATATATATATATATATATATATATATATATATATATATATATATATATATATATATATATATGTGTGTGTGTGTGTGTGTGTGTGTGCGTGCGTGCGTGTGTATATCTTGCTGTGACATTGTGTATTTTGCTAATCATAGATTTTGTTTATAAAATAATAATAAACCACAATAGAAACAAATGCCTCTAAGTTACTGGTTACACAAACTGGAGTTAGACAATAAATCTGAATATATATATATATATATATAAAAAATGATAGTGTATATTTATAATAATACAAATAAATAATAAAAATTAGAATAAATTATGGAAAATAAATAAATAAAAATAAATAAATATATAATTGTAATGCAGGTATATATAATTATTAATTAATTATAATGAGTGTTTCCTTGTTTACTCACTGTAGGTGAACTCCAGCATCTGGTTGATGACTCGGGGCTCGTACTCGGTGATGCCCATGTCCTTCAGGATCTGGATCATCACCTGCAGCACAGAGTTGTTATCAAGGGCAACAAGTACCTCTCAGGAGTACTTTAATAAGTAGATGTACCTCTCAGGAGTACTTTAATAAGTAGATCTCTCAGGAGTACTTTAATAAGTAGATGTACCTCTCAGCAGTACTTTAATAAGTAGATGTACCTCTCAGCAGTACTTTAATAAGTAGATGTACCTCTCAGGAGTACTTTAATAAGTAGATGTACCTCTCAGCAGTACTTTAATAAGTAGATGTACCTCTCAGGAGTACTTTAATAAGTAGATGTACCTCTCAGGAGTACTTTAATAAGTAGATGTACCTCTCAGGAGTACTTTAATAAGTAGATCTCTCAGGAGTACTTTAATAAGTAGATGTACCTCTCAGGAGTACTTTAAGTAGATGTACCTCTCAGGAGTACTTTAAGTAGATGTACCTCTTAGTAGTACTTTAATAAGTAGATGTACCTCTCAGGAGAACTTTAATAAGTAGATGTACCTCTTAGTAGTACAATGTAAAGTATATGTAATTGTGTACCTCTCAGTAGTAAAGTATAAAGTATATGTTCCTCTCATTTGCACAAAATAAAATATATGCACCTCTCATTAGCACAATATGAAGTACAAGTACCTCTTAGTAGTACAGTATAAAGTACAAGTACCTCTCAGCTCTAACTGATGCACTAGCTACCAGCTAAGCTGACATGTTAACGTTAGCCGACTAGCTAGCTCGCTAACATATACACACATATAAATATAAATATAAGTACTATAAAATGTCCCGTTTGTTCGCAAACTGCGGGATTTAACCCGAAACACGAGCGCAGTCCCTTCGAGCCGCAGCAGCTCGAGGAACAACACGTGAATAACGTCAATAACGTACCTGAGCGTCCTTCGGGATGCTTTTAGGAGCAGACATTTTGATTCTTCCCCCCGCAGCGCTTCTTCTTCTGTGGTTCGACTGAGCAGCAGAAGCGGCTGATCTCTGGAAGTCGACCCCTGCTGGTGGGAGCCGGAAGCGCAGCGTCATTACACCCACAATACCTACAGGAAGCATTGTACTTTATTCTATTATAATCAATCATAAATGTGCTCATATTGTTAAAATGTCGAAGGACTCATTTGAGTTATTTTTTAAGTTAGTCATGTAGATTAATAACATTATACATAAATACAGGAGTTAGGGTTTTCAAACAACGCTCTCTCATAATTATTTAATTTAATATATTACAACTGCTGCCCTTTTGACTCATCATCCTACTGACAGTGGAGTCATGTGATGTTATCGTTTTTTATTATTATTATTATTATTATTATTATTATTATTATCATAAGGCCTAAATGTGTTCATGTTTGTCTTAATGTCTCTGCAGCTTCAGATTAATAAAACTAAATATAATGAGCTACTGAACGATGTATTGTCAGAGAATAAACTAACAACAGTTTATAAAGTCATTTAAGTGATCAACAGATTAATGCATTCATAAAGATGAGTACTTTTTGTACTTACAGTTTATTTTAATGTTAATATTTTTCTATTTAATATCAGAAAATAAT
>NC_046979.1:717500-720000 GCF_009769545.1 Cyclopterus lumpus | reverse complement strand
ATTAATAGTGTTAAATACTTCTGACATGCGATGCTATGTTATTATGTTTTAAACCTTTTAATCAGCATGTATCCCTTTTCATAATAACAACAACAATAATAATAATGAATAATAGCTGTTTTGTTTGTTGTATCATATTTAAATTCGGTTTTATTATTCTCCCTTTATTTAATTATTTAAAACAACTTTTGGAAAGAGTGAACGTTTCCGATATCAGCAGTCAATCAGGTGTATTAATGATTAAACATGCGAGTTAATGTTTCATTCTTATAATTATAATAACTATTATTATTATTATTATTATTATTATTATTATTATTATCAGGGGAAACAGACAAACTCTGTCGCGCGAGTTGAAAGTTGAGCAACAGAATAAATACAAATGCTTCACGGGAGCAGTTTTTATAAATCTGATATTTAAAGGGAAGAAATGGTGTAAATAATAAACATGTAGCCCTTTTGTATATTAAAAACAATAATAATAATAACAATAATAGCAGTTCTTTTGTGATATCGTATTTAAATTCGTTTTTATTTGCCTTCCTTTATTTACTTATATTTTAATTATTATTTCTCTGAATATTTAAAGTGTTTCTTTTTATTTTTTTGGGGACGTATGAATCTCTCTTTAAAGGCAAACCTGCGTCAAACCAGCGCAGCAGTGAGCTCATGATCGATCATCTTCAGATAATAATAATAATAATACTAATAATAATACTAAAAACCGATCACGTGTCGCAGTCCTCGTTCCCACCGGGGATCGAACGTGTGAAGCCGGGTTGGAGGCTCGGTGTGATGCTAATGGTCCGGACCCTTTGTCCTCCTCTTGTCTGGGGCGGAGAACACAAGAGCTCACGAGACAGTCGGCACTTTGAAGTGTGACCCCCCATTGCGTGCGTGTGCGTGTGCGTGTGCGTGTGCGTGTGTAGATCCCACCAGGTGCAGCCAGCACCCGATCACAGATCGATGGATCAATACTCAATGAAAGAACATTGACTCATATTTTCATGCAGTTTAAAACAGCGAAACGGATCATTTATTTATTACTATTATTATTATTATTATTATTATTATTATTATTATTCTTAATAATAATAATAATAATAATAATTTATTTTGAGTTAAACAAATGAACATTTGAGTTGTTATTTAAATAATTAAATAAGGTTTGTTTGTTTTAACGTAATCATGAATGAGAAAGTTTAAAGATAGAAAAATGACAAAATCAACGTTGAATTATATGTTACCTTAAGTTAGAAGTTACTTTTGTCATTTTAACAACAATTATTAAACCTGACTAAGTATTTTATGATCTTTATTAACCTGACTAAGTATGTCATGATCTTTATTAAACTTAACTAAGTATTTCATCATCTTTATTAAACTTAACTAAGTATTTCATCATCTTTATTAAACTTAACTAAGTATTTAAGTTTGATTTATGTTTGACTCTAAATAACCATAATTTACTAAATGAACATCACGCTGTATTGAAGAAGACTTGAAACTAGAGATTGAGACCAAAAACTAATGTTTACAATGTTTACTGAGGGAATAAATCAAGAGAAGTAGAGTCATTTATATAGACTTCTATACAACCAGAGGAGTCGCCCCCTGGTGGTCAGGAGAGAGAATGCAGCTTTAACACATGAAGCATAGACTTCTATACAACCAGAGGAGTCGCCCCCTGGTGGTCAGGAGAGAGAATGCAGCTTTAAGACATGAAGCATAGACTTCTATACAACCAGAGGAGTCGCCCCCTGGTGGTCAGGAGAGAGAATGCAGCTTTAACACATGAAGCATAGACTTCTATACAACCAGAGGAGTCACCCCCTGGTGGTCAGGAGAGAGAATGCAGCTTTAACACATGAAGCATAGACTTCTATACAACCAGAGGAGTCGCCCCCTGGTGGTCAGTAGAGAGAATGCAGCTTTAACACATGAAGCACAGACTTCTATACAACCAGAAGAGTCGCCCCCTGGTGGTCAGGAGAGAGAATGCAGCTTTAAGACATGAAGCATAGACTTCTATACAACCAGAAGAGTCGCCCCCTGGTGGTCAGGAGAGAGAATGCAGCTTTAACACATGAAGCATAGACTTCTATACAACCAGAGGAGTCGCCCCCTGGTGGTCAGGAGAGAGAATGCAGCTTTAAGACATGAAGCATAGACTTCTATACAACCAGAGGAGTCGCCCCCTGGTGGTCAGGAGAGAGAATGCAGCTTTAACACATGAAGCATAGACTTCTATACAACCAGAGGAGTCACCCCCTGGTGGTCAGGAGAGAGAATGCAGCTTTAACACATGAAGCATAGACTTCTATACAACCAGAGGAGTCGCCCCCTGGTGGTCAGTAGAGAGAATGCAGCTTTAACACATGAAGCACAGACTTCTATACAACCAGAGGAGTCGCCCCCTGGTGGTCAGGAGAGAGAATGCAGCTTTAAGACATGAAGCATAGACTTCTATACAACCAGAAGAGTCGCCCCCTGGTGGTCA
>NC_046979.1:705000-712500 GCF_009769545.1 Cyclopterus lumpus | reverse complement strand
AAACTAGAGATTGAGACCAAAAACTAATGTTTACAATGTTTACTGAGGGAATACATCAAGAGAAGTAGAGTCATTTATATAGACTTCTATACAACCAGAGGAGTCGCCCCCTGGTGGTCAGGAGAGAGAATGCAGCTTTAACACATGAAGCATAGACTTCTATACAACCAGAGGAGTCGCCCCCTGGTGGTCAGGAGAGAGAATGCAGCTTTAACACATGAAGCATAGACTTCTATACAACCAGAGGAGTCGGCCCCTGGTGGTCAGGAGAGAGAATGCAGCTTTAACACATGTAGCATAGACTTCTATACAACCAGAGGAGTCGGCCCCTGGTGGTCAGGAGAGAGAATGCAGCTTTAACACATGAAGCATAGACTTCTATACAACCAGAGGAGTCACCCCCTGGTGGTCAGGAGAGAGAATGCAGCTTTAACACATGAAGCATAGACTTCTATACAACCAGAGGAGTCGGCCCCTGGTGGTCAGGAGAGAGAATGCAGCTTTAACACATGAAGCATAGACTTCTATACAACCAGAGGAGTCGCCCCCTGGTGGTCAGGAGAGAGAATGCAGCTTTAACTCATGAAGCATAGACTTCTATACAACCAGAGGAGTCGCCCCCTGGTGGTCAGGAGAGAGAATGCAGCTTTAACACATAAAGCATAGACTTCTATACAACCAGAAGAGTCGCCCCCTGCTTCTGTCGTCAGTCTGTTGTCTCTGTCGTCCGTCTGTCGTCAGTCTGTTGTCTCTGTCGTCAGTCTGTTGTCAGTCTCTCGTCAGTCTGTTGTTTCTATTGTCAGTCTGTCGTCAGTCTGTTGTTAGTCTGTTGTCTCTGTCGACAGTCTGTTGTCTCTATCGTCAGTCTGTTGTCTCTATCGTCAGTCTGTTGTCAGTCTGTCGTCAGTCTGTCGTCAGTCTGTTGTCTCTGTCATCAGTCTGTTGTCAGTCTGTCGTCAGTCTGTCGTCAGTCTGTTGTCTCTGTCATCAGTCTGTTGTCAGTCTGTCGTCAGTCTGTTGTTAGTCTGTTGTCTCTATTGTCAGTCTGTCGTCAGTCTGTTGTTAGTCTGTTGTATCTGTCGTTAGTCTGTTGTCTCTGTTGTATGTCTGTCGTCTGTCTGTTGTCTCTATCGTCAGTCTGTTGTCTCTGTCGTCAGTCTGTTGTCTCTTTCGTCAGTCTGTCGTCAGTCTGTTATCTCGGTCGTCAGTCTGTTATCAGTCTGTTGTCTCTATCGTCAGTCTGTCGTCGGTCTGTTGTCTCTGTCGTCAGTCTGTTGTCTCTGTCATCTGTCTGTTGTCTCTATCGTCAGTCTGTCGCCAGTCTGTCGTCAGTCTGTTGTCTATGGTCAGTCTGTCGTCTCCGTCGTCAGTCTGTTGTCTCAGTCGTCAGTCTGTCGCCAGTCTGTCGTCAGTCTGTCGTCAGTCTGTCGTCAGTCTGTTCACAAATACTTTGTATAAAGCTTTTTCTTCATCTTTTTCGCTCCAGGTGAAGATCTGGTTCCAGAACCGCCGAGCCAAGGAGCGCAAGATCAACAAGAAGAAGCTCCAGCAGCCGGCGTCCTCCACGACCACGACCACGGCCACGCCTCCCGGCGGCGGCGGCGGCCTCCTCCACGGAAACGGCGCCGCGATGGTGACGAGCAGCAGCGGCAGCAACGGGATGGTGTCCCCGTCCTCCCTGCCGATGAACATCAAGGAGGAGTACTGAGAGACGTTTTTTTTATTCAAACGCCGCGGATCTCGGGGATCTGGACTTAAAAGTTCCCCCAAACCCCCAAAAAAGAGACTTCCAGCATCACTTCCTGCCACCTGTCGGCCTCTGGGAGCCGCTGCAGATAATCAGATGTTCTTATCGAGCAGGTTTGGAAACGTTCACGTGTCTCGTGTTGTTTGTCCACTTATTTTTAATTCCATTATGTTTGAGTGTTTCCATTTGATGGAATGATGCAGCCATATACAAAATAAATAAAAAACATAATTTAGCTTCAACAAAGAGCTGCAGCCAGCAGATACAGAATATATGTAGACAGTGTGGAAATATGTTTGTTCTTTTAACTCTAAAGCTACATAAAGAAAATAGGTTTACAGATATTTGTGTTTTGCTTGATGATGATGAAGCGATTTTAAAAACAACACCCGTCCTGTTTCTTTGAGCAATATTTCGCCCCATAAAGGAAGATGATGAAGTCACTGTTTGGATGCAGGTCATGTGACCAGGAACAAACTGCAGTTTTACGCAGAAGGTGGAGCTGTTTTTAATGTTTAGTGCCTCATTGTTGCTGAAATTCGAGTTAGACGCAGTGAAGCAACGATATGAAGCAAAGAGTGTAAATAAGTAAACAACTTCATGCTCCATCCACTCAGTCTTGTCAAAGAACATTACCATCTGCAACTGGTGTAGCATGACAGCATGGTGGACTTAACAAGCTAACTGACTAGTTCCACAACGCTTTAATGGACTTAACACGCTAACTGACTAGTTCCACTATGCTTTAATGGACTTAACACGCTAACTGACTAGTTCCACAACGCTTTAATGGACTTAACACGCTAACTGACTAGTTCCACAACGCCTTAATGGACTTAACAAGCTAACTGACTAGTTCCACTATGCTTTAATGGACTTAACAAGCTAACTGACTAGTTCCACTACGCCTTAATGGACTTAACACGCTAACTGACTAGTTCCACTATGCTTTAATGGACTTAACAAGCTAACTGACTAGTTCCACAACGCCTTAATGGACTTAACACGCTAACTGACTAGTTCCACTACGCCTTAATGGACTTAACAAGCTAACTGACTAGTTCCACAACGCTTTAATGGACTTAACACGCTAACTGACTAGTTCCACTATGCTTTAATGGACTTAACAAGCTAACTGACTAGTTCCACTATGCTTTAATGGACTTAACAAGCTAACTGACTAGTTCCACTATGCTTTAATGCTACACTGGTAACAGAAAATTAGCAACACAGCAGGCTGGTGTCTAACTGCCCCTCCCTGTCGCTCTGGAGTAGGACACGCTAGCTATCTAGCTAGCTAACTAACCAGCTAACTAGCTAGCTAGTGCGTCCGCACTCTTCCCAACGATTGTGAAATCAGCTTCCTCAGCATTGCCATCTTTAGTTTTAGCGAGTTGTGTAATCTTTTTGCTCTGTGATGCACCCTGGGAGTTGGAGTTAATTCCTTCTAACTATCAATGTAGTTCATGCTTTGTTCTGATGATTTGCATTTCATACAATTTCTGGTGAGATATTACAGTATACAAACGCTAGCATAAATATCCCACAATGCAATGCAATATTGACCACAACGTTCATACCTAAAGCATACTCTGCTTTATGGTCTGTTTGACTCTAAATAACCATAAATTACTAAATGAACATCACGCTGTATTGAAGAAGACTTGAAACTAGAGATTGAGACCAAAAACTAATGTTTACAATGTTTACTTTCACACATACAGACTTGTACTTGTCTTGGAGTACTTTCAGTGTAGTATTCATACTTTTACTGCTTAAAGGTGACAACTTCTTCCATTGCAGCAAAACACACCTGATTACTTTCTTTTCTGCTTCGCAAACACTAAATGTCTTGTAAATGTTTATGATCTCAGCCATCAGACTTTATCATGTTTATGTTAATAAATGTAATTTGTAAAAAAAAAAGTTAATTAATTTAACATGTATTAAAGTCCAACAGCAAGTTTTCATCATGTCTGTTTTCTTCAAACTACAAGGACGAAAAGTCTCTGTAGAGGTTGAACTCTAACACAATGCATGCTGGGAAGTCAAGTTTCTTTTACAACTGATTTAGTTGTGTTTTCTTTTAAATGTTTAAATGGAGATATCTGAATCAGCTCCACTCGTGTTTATACGTTCTGAAACTAAACTAAACATGTTAAACTTATGTTTGCATTAAGTTAATAATAAAAGACGAGTAGATTCCACTTAAAGAAACCAAAAGGCTTCATTTAGTACCGATAACGGCCTCATCTCACATTGGAGTGAAGTCACAGTATGTTTGTAAAACTTTATTTGTCAACACAAACAGGAAGTAATGGAGAAACAAAAGGCCGTTTCACAAGTTAAATTTGTAACATTGCTGACTTTATTATTGTTCATTTCTCAGCTTCGTTCTTTCTGTATTTATTCAATATAATCTGATTATTACTGTGGTTGTAGGAGGATTCATTCATTTATGTCCTCTGTGCATAAGAGACGATAGTTTATAATAATTATTTAAATGTTATGTACAAAGAGACTCATTCAGACACAACGACGACATGAAGGCGCAACACATTGAAAACAGAAAAGTAAGAAAGAAAGAAGGAAAGAAAGAAAGAAAGGACAAAGAAGAAGAAACAGAAAGACATGAAGGACGAAAGACAAGAGACGTTTGCTGGTTGATGCAGCAGCTGAGGAGCGGCGTCCAAAGGGCGAAGAGGCCGCTGGACAAACACAGGATCCTGCTATCTACTGGTGTGTGTGTGTGTGTGTGTGTGTGTGTGTGTGTGTGTTCACTCAGACCTTTGTCCTTCTGGGTCCATTTGGCCTCCAACAACAGTCCTATCTCCTCTGATAGTCTCTATCAGAGGAGTGTTGTCTTGAACTTGAGGCCGGAAGTCGTTTTTAAACTTCGTGTTTATTTTTCCTGTTTGGCTCTCGGTCCACCAGCCCATCCAAGTCCGTGGACTCTACATAGGAAGTAAACATTGTTGTTTTGAGGCCTCGACTTCTGCATTTTGACCGTTGCCATGTTGGTTTCTTGAACAGGAAGTGACCAATACAAGAGGATACAATTGGCTTCGTTCATAGCGTGTCGGAGTAGAGATGCTGCTCCTTCCCTTCACAAGGGACCAATCAGATCAATATGTGATCGGGGTCCTTGCTGGGCGCCTCCTGAAGAGGTTTTCCAGAAGGAGGCTTTCGGATAAAACCAAAACACCCGGGAGGGATTTTATATATACTGTATCTCGTCTGGCCTGGGAAAGCCATGGTAAGCCAGGAGGAGTTGGAAAACATTGATGGGCGGCCTAACATTGATTTATTCTGGAAGAGTAAAATAAAAGGGGCCCAAAGCATGAGCCTTGGGGGACTCCGCCCGCCCTGTTGCATTCCTTTGGACGCTTATTCAAAGTACTTATTTTTGTTTTAGGTTGATTTCCTCAATAGAATCTCTTGGAACTTCTTCACTTTGACTGTTTAGTCAAGTCAATCCAGATTACAGTGAATAGAAACGTCTCCAGAGGATCCGGGCCGTCAAAACATGTTGAACTCGGCTCAACTTTTGCTTTCACTGCGTTGGCCAATCAAACATTACGAAGCAGTTTGAAGGGTTTTATTGTCTGATAAACCTTTGAACGCATCAATCAGTTACTCAAGATGGATTTCATGGTTTGTACTTTATTGCCTCGTTGGCACCTTAAACAATGCAATGTATTATTTGCAGTGAACATTTGCCCAAAATGATGCAAGTATCAGTCAAATCTCTGAAGTGCAGCGCTGTTTGTGGAAAAGATGGAAATATTTATGGATGATTATGAATCTAAAGGAAAGTTAACGTGATTTTGATCAATCTGATCGGGTGCCGTATAAAGACGGATAAAGTAAAGCAGCAGTCATCAGATAGAGTTCAATAGAGATACGCCTCTTGATAAGCTGCAATATGTTGGATGAAGACGAATAATGGCAGAATGCCCACACAATAAACACATTAAAAAACTAGGACACAAACTGAAACCACCTCAGAGCGTCATTAAATCACATTTAATGATATAATATCACACATCTGAACATACAACACCCTCAGGCCCGAGAGCCTCGACTGGTAAAAGTCAAACCGAAATTCATTTCATAATTACGGAAAATAGAAAATGTAAGTTGTTTATATTTGGGAGGCGTGGTTGGTGTTGCTTCCTGGTTTAGTCCAGACTTTTTAGTTTGGTGACCTAAATAAAAAAGATCTCACATATAAAGTAGAGCAGTAAAGAAGTGATCTCCTAAAGAGGAGGTCTCCATTCACACGTCTTCATAGATGTGAACAAAGAGAGTGGATCCACGTCGCGAGGAGCAACGCTCTGGTCGTGCCTCATTTTTGGGTCAACAGAGCGTAATGAGAGCTTCAGCACCATAAAGTTTATTGTGGCAGTAAAGAAGGTTTCACCACAGAGACGGAGATATGTGTGCTGATGGGCTCTGATAGCAGCGATGGACGACAGCCAGAGGATCCACGAGGTTTGTTCTCAGGAGAGGAAGAGCAGTTGATTCAGGCTTCTGGGTTCAAACTACGGTGGAGAAAAGTTCGTCACACAAATTGAGTTCATAAATAGTTTACTGGTGTTCCAGTGTTGCCGGATGGACTGGTGGAGATCAGAAGATGTTTTTAGTTGTTTAGTCGATTTAAAACCGATCTGGTCAAAAAACTAAATGTCTTTGTTTTCGGGAGTCATTAACATTGTTGATACATTTGTTCAAACTGTTGCTTTTGTCATGAAAACATCAACCAATCAAGTGTCTCTCCTGACCACCAGGGGGCGACTCTGGTTATATAGAAGTCCATGCTTCATGTGTTAAAGCTGCATTCTCTCTCCTGACCACCAGGGGGCGACTCCTCTGGTTGTATAGAAGTCTATGCTTCATGTGTTAAAGCTGCATTCTCTCTCCTGACCACCAGGGGGCGACTCCTCCGGTTGTATAGAAGTCTATGCTTCATGTGTTAAAGCTGCATTCTCTCTCCTGACCACCAGGGGGCGACTCCTCTGGTTGTATAGAAGTCTATGCTTCATGTGTTAAAGCTGCATTCTCTCTCCTGACCACCAGGGGGCGACTCCTCTGGTTGTATAGAAGTCTATGCTTCATGTGTTAAAGCTGCATTCTCTCTCCTGACCACCAGGGGGCGACTCCTCTGGTTGTATAGAAGTCTATGCTTCATGTGTTAAAGCAGCATTCTCTCTCCTGACCACCAGGGGGCGACTCCTCTGGTTGTATAGAAGTCTATATAAATGACTCTACTTCTCTTGATGTATTCCCTCAGTAAACATTGTAAACATTAGTTTTTGGTCTCAATCTCTAGTTTCAAGTCTTCTTCAATACAGAATGATGTTCATTTAGTAAATTATGGTCATTTAGAGTCAAACAGACCATAAAGCAGGGGATGCGTTAGGGGCGGGGCTACGAGGTGATTGACATGTCTCCACCAGAGACGTACACAGCGTCTCTAGGTCCCTCCTCCTGAGTCCACTTCCTGTTCACTGGTTGAAACAGATGTTGACGGTTAATTGGCTTCGCTGAAGGTTTCTCAGACTTCTGCCGTAACGTTTGAAGCTCCGTTTTATTTCCACGATGTTTGATCTCGTTCCCGTGAAAACATGCGGCGTGAAGGAAAAAGGTTTTTATGGCGCTCTGGTCGCCGTGAATGAGGAACAACTTCCTCGGCCGTTATCTGCGAGGTCAAAGGTTCAGCCTCTTACGCAACGGGACACTCTTCTTCTGTG
>NC_046979.1:657500-700000 GCF_009769545.1 Cyclopterus lumpus | reverse complement strand
CACACACACACAAACACACATGAAAGCAGCCACTGTGTGTGTGTGTGTATGTGTGTGTGTGTGTGTGTGTATGTGTGTGTGTGTGTGTGTGTGAGTGTGTGTGTGTGTGTGTGTGTGTGTGTGTGTGTGTGTGTGTGTTTGCTTTGTAATAATCTAATAATTTGACCTCTCACACATGAGGGTCGGTGACAGTTTAACAACCTATTAACCTGCGTCTTACTTCACTCAGGTCAAAGGTCACGACCTGAGCCGCCGTATGCTAACAATGCTACATCTCCTAAAGCAACTGAGGGAGGGGGGACGAAATATCAGAAACACTTCTTTACCAGCAGCTTCCAAAAATCACCAAAATGTGATTAATAACAAACAGTAAAACTGAATTAATGTGTTTTAAATCAAGTTAATAATAATTAAAGCAACAAAACCAGCTCAATTTGTCTCAATTTCTAATTATTTCTAATTGTACATTTAATTTTTTTTTTTTTTATAATTCTCAACTGGAGCAAAAAGCTCATTAAATGTATTTAAATGAGTCCTAAAACCCAGAAATGTAATTGTACACATAAGTCAATATGTTATGTTTATTCATATTTACACGCATAATATATATACTTATATTGTAAATATAAAATAAATACTGTACATGTACACACATATACGTATATTATATTGAATGACATCATTATATGTCATAAACACCACAGCTGTCAGTACAAGTACCTCCCAATAAACACGAAGTATCAAAACTATGAATTCATTCTGCACTTGTTTACGAGCCTGAGAGACGAGCTGAAGGGATTAATCACCGAGGAGTTCTCACGCCTTCATGAACGCTGCAGCGCTGGGAACGACCACACGGCTCAGGGGTCAGAGGTCACCTCTCCTTAGTACAGTTACACACGGCTCAGAGGTCAGAGGTCACCTCTCCTTAGTACAGTTACACACGGCTCAGAGGTCAGAGGTCACCTCTCCTTAGTACAGTTACACACGGCTCAGAGGTCAGAGGTCACCTCTCCTTAGTACAGTTACACACGGCTCAGGGGTCAGAGGTCACCTCTCCTTAGTACAGTTACACACGGCTCAGGGGTCAGAGGTCACCTCTCCTTAGTACAGTTACACACGGCTCAGGGGTCAGAGGTCACCTCTCCTTATTAATCAGCTTCATTTACTCAAAGTACTGAAGTACTATTATCTTTGTATACTAGAAGTAAAAGTACTCGTTCTACAATAAAAGGCTCTCTGACTACTGGTGTATTATTATTATTATTATTATTATTACAGCTACATTAACTACTTCATATAAAAAAGTACCTTTAATTGTACTGAAGCACTTCACTAACACCACATAGAAATATATATAAATAAATATATATGTTTTGTAATGTGTTTTATTTCAATGTAATTATTCAGATTAATTTTTATTTATTAAAAAACAACAATTAAACACAAGCTTCTTTCTAATCTTTATTTATTAAAATGACTGAAACATTTTCTCTTTTAGACTCAAACAGTTATTTAAATTAAAGTTTAAAGATTAAACTTCATGTACTTTCCACAGCTGGTATTCACAAAATATTATTGCTTTCAGTTCAGAAAGTACAATAAAATATTTACAACCATAAACACAAATTACAAAATTACAACCAAACTTTCACAAGATTCAATAACAATTTAAAAAAAAGTTTATTTATGTATTTTTTTTGCACGTAAACATGAATGAAAAGAGACGATAATTACAAATAACAAAGACCTACAATTAAATATCAAAAGTCATTATTTAAAAACTGATTAAAAATAAAAAAGTCTAAAAAGATAAAGAAACAAAAAATTGCATAATTCATCACATTTTCAAGGCAATAAAACAACAATATTAAATAGTTTCATGTTGATTAAATACATAAATAATGTTAAAGTCTAATTCTCTGTGAGGTATTAATGAGTATAATATGTATAAATATGAATATAAATAAACTAACTTCCAGGCGTCCGCCGCACTCGTGAAGCTTCTTTATGGATTTATGGGAGATTTATTGTTTTACACTGATGAGTATTTAGTTTTCTGCTGCAGTAAAAATCACATAAAACAACAATAATTCTCATCACACACGAGATTTTGTGTTTTCAAGTGTTTGATGGACGTTATATTATATTATATTATATTATATTGATGTGAGCGGCTTCAACACCGTTAATAAACTCCTCGAGTTCTTATATTCACGTTTCAGATGAAAATAAAGATATTTAACCCAACAAAAATAACTTTAAATTAAAACTAATAGGTTTTATGAAATACTACATCAGCCCCAAATTAATAGATAAGAAACATGAACACAATTTACTGTTAAATCATTTTTCGACCACACAGCTTTTAAGAAATGTGTCCAAGATTTAATTATTACATTCTTATTATTTTCACATTTATTATTCGGAAAGCTCACAAATCAAATAAACATTGAAAATTAAGTGAAAAACATGTAATTTAAAATGAATGAATACATCGAAATGACCTTTGACCTTCATCTGGGTGAAATAAAGAAATATATTCAATGAAGCTGAAAAATAAGAGTTTGAGAAAAAAAGTGAAAGAAAATAAAAAACAAAAATGGTGAAAACTATTCTGATAAAATGTATTTGTGTGATGAAGAATTTTATTTAAAGAGAATTCAAAAGGAAAGTGAAATTTAAATAAAACTAAAAATGATGAACCCAAAGAAACAAATCAATATTTTATGAATTAAAACTTTTGTGAAAATCCTTAATTGACTAATTTTAGGTCTGAATAATTCTGCAGAAAACAGAATTGATTTTCTTTTCACCCAAAAGTATTTGTATTATTTAATACATAATATATATTTGTTTCATTAAACATTAAACCACAAATCAACTACACTGTTCCATCCGTTTTCAGCTCTGATCCGGCCTCCCTCCTTCTGGGGGATCCCTCCAGCGTGTCCTCGGTCCTCCAGACTCTTGTTTTACAATAATAATACAAAGAAAAAGAAAACAACCAGAGAAATAATAAAGATTTGATGTAAAAAAAGGTTTAATTTGATTGTAAGACAGATTGTATATTTTCTAATAATTGTTTGAAGTGAAGTAATTCTATTTAAAAAACACACTGACATAAAACATATTAAAAGGAAAATACTATTTTAATTCCAGTCAAAACAACATCATATAAAACTAGACTGAGAGAATCACATGCTCAATAATCAATAATGATTAATAATAATGATTAATAATAGCAGGACTGTGAAGTAATCGTTATTTATTTAATTTATGAAACATATCCAGTTTGAATAAAGCACCAAAGAAAAACGCTAAATTAGATCAATTTATACATTTTAAAGTAAAAAAAATGCTCTTAGCATCTAAAATATATAAATGAGATTAATATTCGTTTCCATTCAGTTTGTATAATTAATTAATAAATGTAAAGAAACACAAAATAGAAATGAAAAGAAAATGAACAACGAAGAAAGAAACAAAGAGATAATGTGTGTGTGTGTGTGTGTGTGTGTGAGTGTGTGTGTGTGTGTGAGAGTGTGTGAGTGTGTGTGTGTGTGTGTATGTGTGTGTGAGAACTGGGCGTCCATCTTGTTTCTCTTCCCCTCACCTGTCCTCAGGTAAAACATTAACCAGCTAACGACCATAAAACTCCACGTTATGGAAAGTTTGATGGCGGCTCGTAAACGCCGTCCTTTTTACGACCTCGCTGGCTGCTGCTCACCGTGACACGAAACCCTGAATCCTGAACCCGGATCCTGGACCCGGAACCCGGAACCTGATCCGACTAAACCTGCGTTGCGATGTTTTAAAGCCAAATAAAAAAAGTTTTTTTGCCCTAATTTTCAATAAAAGGTCAATAAAATAAAAAGATTGCATTAATATTCCTGTTCAGCCTCTCTGAACATCGAAAAGCACGATCGCCAAAATTATTCTCTTTATCGTGGCCAGAAAATGTGAAAACTGTCGTTGTCGGATCTTCATCTGTCAGACGGTCCCTGAACGCATCGCGTGCCATCGGCAGAAAACAACAATCAAAAGAAGCTTAAATATTGATATTTAATTGAACATTTTATTCTCCGTGTCTCATTTAAAATCTCCTCCAATAATAATCTGTTCACTTTAATCCGATTGTGTTAAAAACATTAAATTCTGAGCTTCAGTGAAACTATGACGTCATGTGACAACAAATCAGAGAAACGTCAATAACCTGCATATAAAAACAACAACTAAGAGTGATTTGAGACACAGTTAGTGGAGACAGGTTGTTTATATTAATTTCAAAGAAGCCATTCTTTAAGCCAATCGATAAGCTGGTGGGGTCAAAGTGCACACTTCCGGTCACGGACAGGAAGTTCCCCTTCAGAATAAAAGCTTCTTTCGCTGAGAAACAGCCATTTTTAACAATCTCTCCAGAGAAACCTAATGTCACCTGAGAGTCATCCTATTATTAGGACAACCATAAAACATCTTACAATCCACATTACAGTTAATATTACAGTGATCATACTTTCTATGCTTTATAATACATTCCTCAGAATATTCCTCAAATTAATTACATTACATTACATTACATGTCATTTAGCGCTTTTATCCAAAGCGACTTACAATAAGTGCATTAAACCATGAGTCCAAAGTAAGAGACATTTAAGTGCTACTAAAGTGCTACTACGGCTCTACCTTCCCTATTCAAGGTGTAGTCACTAAGATGTGTTTTTAGTCTGTAGAGACTTCCTGTCCTGATGTCAAAAGGTTAGACCATGTCCTGGTGTGAGGTTAGACCATGTCCTGGGTGTGAGGTTAGACCATGTCCTGGTGTGAGGTTAGACCATGTCCTGGGTGTGAGGTTAGACCATGTCCTGGGTGTGAGGTTAGACCATGTCCTGGGTGTGAGGTTAGACCATGTCCCGGTAACCAGTGAAGGTCACGGAGGAGCGGAGGATTGTGGGTAAATTTCGGTCGGTTGAAGACCAGTCGAGCAGCTGCATTCTGGATGAGCTGTAGAGGTCGAATGGCATTAGCAGGTAGACCTGAAGGAGGAGTTACAGTAGTCTAGCCGTGAGATGACCAGAGCCTGGACCAGAACCTGGACCAGAACCTGGACCAGAACCTGGACCAGAACCTGGACCAGAACCTGTGCCGCCTTCTGAGTGAGAAGAGGTCGTATTCTCCTGATGTTGTACAGCATGTACCTACAGGAGCGTGTTGTTGTGGTAATGTTGGCAGTCAGGGAGAGTTGACTGACAGGTGTCACACAGAGGTTCCTGGCAGTCGTGGGCGGAGCCAACACTGAGTTGTTGAAGGTAATAGTCAGGTCGTGGGTGGGAGAGCCTTTTCCTGGAAGTTCCAAAGAGTGGGAGAGAGTAAGAGATGAAGAAGTGGTCAGAGACAGGAAGTAGAGTTACAGTGAGGTTAGATGTAGAGCAGTTTCTGGTGAACATATAGTCAAGGTGGTGTCCAGCTTTGTGAGTAGGAGGGGAAGGACTGAGAGAGAGCAAAGGAAGACAGGAAGAGTAGCAGGTCACATGACTTCTGTCTGGATGTTAAAGTCACCCAGAAGGATGAGCGGGGGGCCATTTTCTGGGAAGTTTGATAGGAGGACGTCTAGTTCTTCCAAGAAGTCTCCCAAAGAACCAGGAGGACGGTAGAGAACAACAATGGTTAGATGAACCGGATGAGTAACCGTCACAGCATGACACTCAAAAGACAGTGGGGTAAATGGAAGCGGGTAGAGAGCAAAACTCCATTCGGGTGAGATGAGTAGACCTGAACCACCACCCCGACCAGAGGGTCTGGGTGTGTGGCTGAAGGAGAAGGCCGAGGAGAGAGCAGCAGGGGTTGATGTTGTCTGGTGTGATCCAAGTCTCAGTGAGAGCCAGGAAGTCCAGTGATTGCTTGATAGCGAAGCCAGAGATGAAGTCCGCCTTGCGGTTAGCTGACTGGCAGTTCCAGAGGCCCCCTGTGACGAGGTGCTGGGTCTGTGTGGAGCGGGTGGGATAAATAAGAGAGGAAGGATTTTGGTGCATGTGTAACCGAGTCCGCGGTCTATAATATCTACGAGTAGATGTGCACACAGGTATGGAAAGAAAACACATTATCACAGGGAAATGTTTATACTCAGCCATCACCGAAAGACTCCCATGAAAGACTCCTGGGTCTTTATCCTCCGAGTCTTCCTGACGCTACAAGCCCCAACCTGGTTATACACCCGAGTTGGAGGTAATTAGTTACAGCTGTGTCTATCAGCTGTAACTATCATAACTTTCTTTATGTATTAATTTAAAACATAAACTTTCTTATCTACATGTATATAAAATCCACTACAACTCAACAGCATATTTGTAAAAATGTAAGAACCTGAAACTGCGCAGATAAGAAATTATTGGTTGTTTGTTTAAAAAATAATTAATGAATGAATCTAACATCATTCTGATTTTTTTTACAAATAAAGCGTGATAATAATTCCCACATTTTTTCCCCAGTTAATGATTTCCTCAAAGCTCAACGTATTGTTTTCTCCTGCTGCCATCTTGTGTTCAACAATCTCATTAAAGTCAACAAATATACTCAACTCAAGAAATATAAAGCTTCATTTTAGAAAATATCTATTATTATTATTATTAACAGGACTATGCAGAGTTTAGAGAGAAGAATGAGTACATAATATAAACGTATATAAATATATATACGGCTGAGTCATTAATATGAATGAGTAAATGTGGACTAAAGGTTATAAATGTTTTTTATGATCCTCAGAAGTATACAAACTAAACTATAGAAGCAGGACGTGAGCATAACATGAGTAATAAGGAAAAAGACTAATTATCAATAAAATATACAAGTAATTCGTATAATAAGTTCTATAGCTTACGGTGATTTTTGGATATTTATGGACACTTAAATTTATGTTAGTAAATAAATATTCTGTCTCCAAAACACCTTTGATTTAGGATGTTGTCTCTAGTTGTGTGCGTGGCTCTTAAAAGAGCCGTTGTTGTTGTTGTTGTGGTGGTCCGGGCCTCTACTTCTTAGCGGCCTTCTCGGTCTTCTTGGGCAGCAGCACCGCCTGGATGTTGGGCAGCACGCCGCCCTGAGCGATGGTCACTCCGCCCAGCAGCTTGTTGAGCTCCTCGTCGTTGCGGACGGCCAGCTGCAGGTGCCGGGGGATGATCCGGGTCTTCTTGTTGTCGCGGGCCGCGTTGCCGGCCAGCTCCAGGATCTCAGCGGTCAGGTACTCCAGCACCGCCGCCAGGTACACCGGAGCTCCGGCGCCGACACGGTGGGCGTAGTTACCCTTCCTCAAGTGTCTGTGGACACGGCCGACGGGGAACTGGAGCCCGGCCCTGGAGGACCTGGTCTTGGCCTTCGCTCTGGTCTTACCGGCTCCCTTTCCACGTCCAGACATGTTGTAGCTGTTGGTTTCTTAGTTAACTCAAAGAGAAAAGTGTCCTCGAGCCGGCAGCACCGGGTTTATATCACGACCATGCTGCTCTCTGATTGGTCAGAGAGAGCGTACCTACGATCGTCCAATCAGAGAAGAGCTCCGTTCAGCTTCATGTTTTCACTGTGTCGCTTCCGCTTGACACAAACAGCTCAACTCAAAGCGTAATTCGTATGTTTATAATATTTATAATTATATATTGTTAATGACAGAGACAGTTCATGATGTACACACAACACACAAATACAATCCAGCAGTTTTTAATCATATTTTGTATGAAAAATAAAGTTTTAAAGCTATTTATGATGTTCATCACGATATCTGTAAAGGATGAAATTAAGAATTACAATATATAGAATTACATTTGAACAAAGTTGCTAATAGAGGAAGTAATAAAAAAACATAAACTTCTACAGCTACTTCATAACTGTAGTACATTTCAGCAGTAAACTTCTTGTTTTAGTGATAGTACACAGGTTACAGGGTTCTATTTAAATGGCCACTTTACACGGTATAAAATATCACTTCTTGGTTAATTGCGATACACTTCTGTGGCGTCAGTTCTCCATATGTAACTAAAAGTGTCATATCTGTGTCCACAGTGATTGAAGTGATTATTTGAACTGAATAAATAATTAGTTAACTTCATGGAGTATTCAGTCAGTGGCACCACATGTGAGGTCAAAGGTCAGGGTTGTGTGTGAGTTTGTGATGTTGGACTGTACAAAATAAACTGGAAATGTCAATTGAATAAAGCGAGTGTGGGAATACTAATAAGTGAACAATAACTGACAATGAGTTTGGAAAGTGAGAGAAAGACCTGATCCATGTATTTATAGGAAGGGTCCATGAAGGTGCTGAGCACAACATGGTTCAAGGGTAATTGAAGAGTTGATGGATGATACATCTTCAAATGCATCTTTCAAGAGCCACTCAAACTAGTGTGATCCTAAGTAATCCTTATTTATCATCAAGCTAATAAGTCAGGATCAAAAGCCAATAAGAAAGAAACAGATTAAATAAGTAAAAAAAGATGCATTTGTTAATCCAATAAACTTGTATATTAATGTGTCTAAATCAACAGGACCTGCAGCTCAGTCAGAGTCTGTGAGTGGCTCTTAAAAGAGCCGTTGTGGTGCCTCTCGGCTGGTCTCAGGTCAGTCTAAGCCCTCTCTCCGCGGATACGGCGGGCCAGCTGGATGTCTTTGGGCATGATGGTGACCCTCTTGGCGTGGATGGCGCACAGGTTGGTGTCCTCGAACAGGCCGACCAGGTAAGCCTCGCTGGACTCCTGCAGCGCCATGACGGCGGAGCTCTGGAAGCGCAGGTCGGTCTTGAAGTCCTGAGCGATCTCCCTCACCAGGCGCTGGAAGGGCAGCTTGCGGATCAGCAGCTCGGTGGACTTCTGGTAGCGGCGGATCTCCCTCAGAGCCACGGTACCGGGCCTGTAACGGTGGGGCTTCTTCACGCCGCCGGTGGCCGGGGCGCTCTTACGGGCAGCTTTGGTCGCCAGCTGCTTCCTGGGAGCTTTTCCTCCGGTGGACTTACGGGCGGTCTGCTTGGTTCTGGCCATTGTAGTTACTCGGTGTGCTCCGTGTTCACAGATAGAGAAGGAATGGGGTCTGTGTGGGATCAGCGGCTTTATAAAGAAGCTGCCGGATTCAGGACGGCGCGGATTGGTCCACACGGGGAGTCACGCGCACGCTGTAGCTGCGCTGCTATTGGACCAAATGAATACAAAGTAAACCGCTCACACAGCTGCTGGATAACCGAATGAATGAACGTTCAGACAGGCTCAGTTTCAATATTGTTGATGATCAAAACAATTAATATATATTTTCTTTTTTTTATAACACAGTTCCATTAATTGATTTATATATTAATGTGTTGAGGTCCCGTAGAGAATGAATGGAAGCTGGATTTAATAATATAACTGTCAGTGTTTCATGATTGTTTTTATTTATAAACAAATTTCCCTGTGGGGATTAATAAAGTATATATCTATCTATCTATTTTTAACGGTAGTTTACTTGAATGCTAACAAACAGCATTTATTGTGTACATTATGATCAACAGATTCATAATAGATCAGCAAAGCGCTGGTCAAGAGTTGGTTATACTTCCATTTTTTTATTTTGTCGGTTATTATTACTTACATAATTAAATGTGTCACTGGTAGAGAAATAAAACATCTTTATGTTTTACTCATAATATACAACTGGATTATTACATCTTGTCTATTTAGTACTGTAACAAGCTGCCGTCTGTTTTCTGTCATAAAGTGTAAATATAATTTTAATTCGTTTTGATGGCATTACTGTAAAATGAATGCAATAAACTAGTCTGAATTTCCGGTAATGAAGACAGCATACGCAGTTATTAAGAGTTTTAGAACCTGTTTAAATAAATAACTAATGACTCGTTATGTTTAACTAAATCAGACCATAATAACAGGAAGAAGCTCTTTTTGAATGTGTGTGGCTCTTAAAAGAGCCGTTTGGTGCACTAGTGCTGCTGGAAGGGCCGCTTCACTTCCTCGCTGCAGCTCTCTTGGCCGGAGCCTTCTTCTTCGCGGGTGCCTTCTTTGCGGGCTTGGTGACCTTTTTCGGGGTCACTTTTTTGGGGGTCGTCTTCTTAGGGGTAGCCGGCTTCGCTGCCGGCTTCTTGACGGCCTTCTTTGGAGACTTCTTCGCCGCTGTCTTAACCGTCTTCACGGGCGTCTTGGCAGCGGGTTTAACGGCGGCTTTGATGCTCTTCTTCGCCACTTTCTTCGCCGGTTTGGCGGTTTTGGGCGCCGTCTTGGTGAGCTTGAAGGAGCCGGAGGCCCCTGACCCGGTAGCCTGGGTCAGAGACCCGTCAGCCACCAGCTTGTTCACCGCGCTGATGATGCGACCCCTGGCCTTGGCCACGTCGATGCCATCGGCGCCCAGCGCCTTCTTGATGCCGGGCAGAGAGATCCCTTTCCGGGCGTCAGAGTTGGTCACCGCGGCGATAACCAGCTTCTGGAGGGGTTGTGCCACTTTAGCGGGGCGGGCCGCCTTCTTCTTCGGTGATTTGGGGGCCTTCACTGCCTTCACGGCCTTCACAGCCTTCACCGCCTTAGCGGCCTTCACGGCCTTCGGGGCTTTGACCGCCGGGGGAGCTGCTGGAGGTTCTTCTGCCATCTCTGCTGTCTGTGTGTTTGTGTCGTTCTGACAGCAAGAGGCGCTTCTTATAAAGCACATGAGAACCGTAGAGAGTCAACCGGCACCGCCGCTCTGCGGAGCTGATGAAACATGGCGATACTTGTGTTTTCTCTTCCACCGTTTTGGGGATAAAATCCACAAAAGAGAACCGTTTTTAAACACAGCCGTTGTTGCGGCAGCGAGATGACACTTTCCCCTCCACACTGGGGTCGCGTTCGGCCCCGAGGACTCGTTTATTTACCCCGGCGAAGCTCCAAACCTCCCGGATTCACGGTGACTTTGTGCAACTCGCAGCATGTTTCCTCCACATTTGGGCTCTAAAAACGGGTCAAAGTGTTCCGTGTGACACGTGACGCCGGTGGTCCGGTTAACGGAGACGCTCGAGGACGCGACAGCACGGACGTTTCCGCGGTGATGAGGTTTGTTGGGTCCGAATCCGAGCAGTGGTCGGCGGCAGTAAACACACAGGTGTGCGCGGCTGGATCTGGGCGGTTACCCGTCTCAGGTAGAGCCGCGGATCGCACGTCGGAGCTCGGGACCAGATTTTACAATAACGGTCGTTTTTGTATTTTAATAAATGCACCGAATAAGTCCCATAATGCAGAAGTGAACGTGGACACAGTCACAGGTGTTTGTGTGTAATGTACCTCTAATGTAAAGTTTGTCACAATTAAAAGGTATTTTGATAAAAATATACATATTTATTATTATTATTAATGAGGTTGTGTCAAACTGATTCAGGATTATTGTTTTACACATACAATAAATAAAAGAATAAACATGAAAAACAAACGTGCAATTTCTATAAATAATATAAATGTGAGAAAACAATCCAAACGTCTGACTTCATGAAAAGCAAAATAAAAACATAGAGTTACTGTACTGTGATATATTAAAGATGTTTTCCTGTTTGATGGATGATCTTGTTGCTTTTTCTTTGAGGAACGTTTTTAAACAACAAAAAACAACCATACAAATAAGATATAAACAAATATAAACATGTCAATATAAAGGTTGAATAAACAAGTTAGTAATCCTCCTTCAGTCTGAGCGTGTATTAACATTTTATAAATAATCAATAACAACTCAAACAACTATTTAACTTTCTTTAAAAAAAAATGTTTTAGATTTGACTAAATGAACTAAACATGACAAATTAAGCACAAGATTTTGGTTTCTGATCAAAAAAGCAATGTTTTTTTAAATAATGTTTATTTCCACATGCAGGTAACTTTATTACATGGAACGAGTGGAATATAAGTTTATATTACATTTAATTTAGCTGACGTTACCATAGAGCAACTCAGGGTTAAGTGTCTTGTTCAAGGACACGTCAACGGGCCATGAGCGGGGATCGAACCGGCGACCCTCTGATTGAAAGACAGACCTGAAAACCACAGACAGGTTCAACGGTGTTTAACCTCCTGTTGCCTTCACATGTACTAACATCTTTGACCCCAGCAATGTAAACCTCCAGAAAATTATTATAATTCAAATGATGGATTAGTGGATCATTCCATTCTGAAGCAACGCCTGCTTGATATCGGTTTATCTGGGCAGGTTGTTGGCTGGTTTAATAATTATCTGTCTAATAGAAAACAATGTGTTTGTTTTGAAGGCAGCTCATCCACACTGCTAAATGTCTCTACTGGTGTGCCACAGGGCTCAGTTCTGGGCCCGATTCTGTTTGTTATTTATGTAAATACATTGGGCAGTAACGTCCCAAATGCCAAATTTAATTTTTATGCTGATGACAGTTATATACTGTTGTGGCACCACTCTTGCCGAGGCCCTTGGCAACTTACGAATTGCTTTTAACCTTGTGGAAAATCAGCTGACTCGTCTTTAATGCCGCCAAAACCAAACTGTTGATATTTTCCAATGGCCTGTGTCTCCACCCGGCATGTTGTCATTGCAAGGGTATGAAATTGAACTTGTGAACTGTTACAAGTATCTCGGCATTTTAATTGCTGATCGACTTTCTTGTAAACCAAATGTAGAAAATCTGGTGAAAAAATTAACGGTGAAACTGGGATTCTTTTTCCGTCACTGTTGAGTTGTAGTGGATTTTATATACACGTGCACATGTAGATAAGAGAGGTTATGTTTTAAATTAATACATAAAGAAAGATATGATAATTAATTTGAGGAATATTCTGAGGAATGTATTATGAAGCATAAGAGAGGATCACTGTTTTATTTTTCTGTTTGTTAATAACAAATGTAATGATTAATTGTATGATGCATGAGAATGAATGGATGTTTTATTGTTTAGACAATAGTTAAATGGATGCCGATTGAAACCTGAGATGTTGCTTTTATTCTGAAGGCAGGATAATAGGGTTTTATTCTGAAGAGGAACTTCCTGTCCTTGACCGGAAGTGTGAGCTTTGACCCCGCTAGCTTATCGATTGGAGGCATTCTTTGAAGTGGCCAATGGAACTAACCTTCAGGTGTGAACCTTATGTCTTATTCTCTGGTCTCTGAAAGGTATTTACATGAATACCTCCACTAACCAATGGGACTAACCTTCAGGTGTGAACCTCATGTCTTATTCTCTGGTCAGCGTAGCATGCTGTGTCTCTGAAAGGTATTTACATGAATACCTCCACTAACCAATGGGACTAACCTTCAGGTGTGAACCTCATGTCTTATTCTCTGGTCAGCAGCATGCTGTGTCTCTGAAAGGTATTTACATGAATACCTCCACTAACCAATGGAACTAACCTTCAGGTGTGAACCTCATGTCTTATTCTCTGGTCAGCAGCATGCTGTGTCTCTGAAAGGTATTTACATGAATACCTCCACTAACCAATGGGAGCTTAGCTCAGCGAATGGACTGAGAATAAAACTAATTGTAAGACGTGAATTTGGTCTCTTACGTGGTGACGCCAGACAGAAACTGTTGGCTACGTCAGGAGACTGTGGAAGTGAAGCCATGTGAGCGCGTCCGGGCCTGGACCATGTATGTATACAGATGACTCTTGTTTGTTATGATTAAATAATGATTATTATATATCTCTGGCTTCGGAGCTTCTTCTTCCAAGCACCAGGCAGCTCGAGACTCTCTGAACTCTTACAGTCACAAATCTTGTTTTTCTATTTTTTACCAGAACAAAGTTGATTGCTACCACTTTCCTCCCTGTACTGGATCACAGTGATCTCTTCTATATGAATGCCCCAGCAAACTGTCTGCGTCTCTACACACTGTGTGTCATGGTGCCTTCAGGTTCCTCACTGGTTGTAAAGCCCTCACTCAGTTGAGTGGCCATCTCCGCCTTATACATTGGCTGATTTGTATTTATAAAGCTATCTTGGGTCTGCTCCCCTTACTTATGGAACTACATCTTTACATCCCAGAGCAATTATTGCTTACGTTCCAATGAGCTTTATTTATTAATTATGCCCAAGGTTCACTCTGAATTTGATAAGCACTGTTTTAAGTTCACTGCACCTGCTGCTTGGAATGCACTGCAAACAACTTAAAGGAGCAACCGTGAAACTTTAAAGACTCGTGTGAGAGAACTTGGAGCGGCTTCATAGCACTTGTTCTTGTTTTGGTGTGAATCCGGAGCTTTAGTCCTGTTGCCTTTTTTCTTTATGTATTTTATCTGTTATGTAATTTCTGTCTTGTGACTGTTGCTGTCTTGGCTTCCCTTGAACAAGCGGTCTGGACCTGGTTAAATAAAGGCAAATAAGTTTATGTGACTTTATGCTTGTTGGAAAAATATATATTTTAGGTGTTTTAATGGCTTTATATTGTTTATAAGTACATATTGTTCTTATCTATAACATTTGGAATGAAAAACTAAGAATCAAGAACACAATTTTAACATTTTTTCTGATGGTTGAGAGACAACAGGAGGGTCATCTTCATCAGAGGAGGCCTCATCATCATCATTCTCCTCCTTTTGAACGTTGCATGTCGTAGTAAAACCTCAATTTAACCCAAAACAACAACAAATGTGTAACATGTTGATATTTATTATTAGTTTTATACAGCTAAAACATCCCGGGGTGAGTTGTACATTAAATTATTCAGCCATGAAATATGAAGCATTGAATGGTGTCACCATGGTAACAGGAGGGTTGAATGTACTTCTACGCCATCTCGTGGTACTTTGCCGTACTGCAGTGGATTAAGATAATATTAAATATAATAAAGAGGACCGTGTCTCGGTAGAGGTGGTGGTTTATATAATAATAAAATAGGGAACCGTGTCGGTGGGTGGCTCTTAAAAGAGCCGTTGTGCTGGAGGTCTAGCAGCAGCTTCACTTGGAGCTCGTGTACTTGGTCACGGCCTTGGTGCCCTCAGACACGGCGTGCTTGGCCAGCTCCCCGGGCAGCAGCAGGCGGACGGCGGTCTGGATCTCCCTGGAGGTGATGGTGGAGCGCTTGTTGTAGTGAGCCAGCCGGGAGGCCTCGCCGGCGATGCGCTCAAAGATGTCGCTCACGAAGCAGTTCATGATGCCCATGGCCTTGGAGGAGATGCCGGTGTCGGGGTGGACCTGCTTCATCACCTTGTACACGTAGATGGCGTAGCTCTCCTTCCGGGACTTCCTCCTCTTCTTGCCGGTCTTAGTGGCCTTTGAGACGGCCTTCTTGGAGCCCTTCTTGGGCGCTTTCATGCTGGGTTCCGGCATGTTATCTTGGTTCAAGTATCTTAGTTTAACTGAAGACTCAGTGTCGCTCCTGAGTTGTGTATATGCGCCCGTGATGCTAATGAGACTGTGCCGTCGCTCGCACAGGATTGGCTGCGCTTTGTGTTCGAGACTGAGCATGCGCGAACAAAGTAAGATTTAACTTGAGAGTAAAAATATATACAAGTCAATCCTGTCAACGGTCAGATACTCCTTATATATATTATCATTTAAATATATATGTCTAATAATCATCAGATATAAAACCAAAAGGATAATTATTAGTTGAAAAGAATAGTAGTTCTCGTTATTACAATTCATGTAATTTAATTAGATTTAGGTAAAGTAGATAATCAAGTTTTCTAAATAAATATTCATGTAGATTCATTAAGATCTTTTTTTTTAATTGAACCAGATCTAAACCCTTGATCACATTAATATAAAAGGATGTTGTCTCTAGTTGTGTGCGTGGCTCTTAAAAGAGCCGTTGTTGTTGTTGTTGTTGTGGTGGTCCGGGCCTCTACTTCTTAGCGGCCTTCTCGGTCTTCTTGGGCAGCAGCACCGCCTGGATGTTGGGCAGCACGCCGCCCTGAGCGATGGTCACTCCGCCCAGCAGCTTGTTGAGCTCCTCGTCGTTGCGGACGGCCAGCTGCAGGTGCCGGGGGATGATCCGGGTCTTCTTGTTGTCGCGGGCCGCGTTGCCGGCCAGCTCCAGGATCTCAGCGGTCAGGTACTCCAGCACCGCCGCCAGGTACACCGGAGCTCCGGCGCCGACACGGTGGGCGTAGTTACCCTTCCTCAAGTGTCTGTGGACACGGCCGACGGGGAACTGGAGCCCGGCCCTGGAGGACCTGGTCTTGGCCTTCGCTCTGGTCTTACCGGCTCCCTTTCCACGTCCAGACATGTTGTAGCTGTTGGTTTCTTAGTTAACTCAAAGAGAAAAGTGTCCTCGAGCCGGCAGCACCGGGTTTATATCACAACCATGCTGCTCTCTGATTGGTCAAAGAGAGCGTATCTACGATCGTCCAATCAGAGAAGAGCTCCGTTCAGCTTCATGTTTTCACTGTGTCCGTTTCTGAATAAAACTTCTCATCTAAATCACTCTACAGGAAGTCATCATGACGTCATAAGAACTCTATGAAACATTAATATAACTAATATCACACTATAGGAAGTCATCATGACGTCATAAGAATTATGCAACATTAATTAACTAATATCACTTCATCAATGGTATCTCTGAGGAAGGGAGCTGCTTATCCAGCTAACGTAAATTAGCCTGTAAGAGGAACGGGGTCCTGGTTCGGGTTAAGCTAACCCTAACCCTGGTTCGGGTTAAGCTATCCCTAACCCTGGTTCGGGTTAAGCTATCCCTAACCCTGGTTCGGGTTAAGCTATCCCTAACCCTGGTTCGGGTTAAGCTATCCCTAACCCTGGTTCGGGTTAAGCTATCCCTAACCCTGGTTCGGGTTAAGCTATGTCACATATTGTATATTATATGTAGCATACCCCTCCGACAGATTGCACTTGACTGGTCATATTAGTTTGTATGAATAGTTCCCCAAACCAACGTCAGAGCTGTGTACAAAGGCACAACACAATAATGATGTGTCAGCGTACCCGTCGTTAGCATTAATATAGCATACACACAAGTCCTTGAACATAGTTATTACATTCATTACAAAGAAACTAACCTTGTGCCTCTTCGGGGAGCGCAAACACCTTTACTTTAGTCCTTGTTTCGTGTTTAAATCGGACATATTTGCCGTAAACGTAACCTTAAATCCGCGCTGCAACTTCCTTTGTAACTCCGCGAAACGCCTTCAAAATAAAAGCATATTCTTTCAAAACAGGAAACGAGACACATCTTGCTCAAAAACATGAAACAAAAAAGAACAGAATTGTTGACAAACAGTTTAAGCCAAAACACAAATGGGGTTACTTGCATTATACTTTGTGTAATCATGGATACATTGTTTAATATTTTATTACATTACTACAATATGTAAAGTTGTGATTGTGTGCGTCCCACAAGCTGATGTAACATGTCAATATAAAATCTGATTGATTGGTTTAAAAATATAATAAAAATAATGTAAATGGATGTAATGAGCTTTTTAGATTTCACTCATGAATATTAAGAGTTATTGTTAAATATAAATATAAGACACATTCACTAAGATAAGCATTAATAGTTGAGACATTCAATGTGTTTAAATATATTTGCCACTGATGTGTAATAAAGAGAATAAAGAAGTGTGGTGTAAACTAATAACATATTTATACATCTGAAAGAATAGAATATAACGAGAGACTAAAGCTTCATCTTTAAATGTCCGTTACAGCGTTAATTAAAACAGCATGAACAAATATATACAATAAAGACTGTTAGTTGATAATATACATGCTGGGTTGAGATTTGAATTAACAGAATACATATTACGGTTATATTTGTATGCAATTATTTTGATGCACTTCATTGATTCTATTAGAAAATGTGGATGAATTAACCCATTTACAAAATAAATCTGAAAATACTGGACTATTTTTTCTCAAGTATGGAATTTGTTCTAATGACCAACAACCAGGAAGTGTTTTGGTTTCTGAGCAACGTGATTGGCTCGTAGATCAGACCGAAGATCCGCTTCACTCCGAGCCAGCGGCTGATAAACCGGATGTGCTCACGGAGGAACTTCCGGTGCCGTTTACAGGAACGGTGGAACTGGTGGGTGGCAACATTGATATAAACTCATTTAATTAGAATTAGTCCTTTAATTAAACTGATCATTTTAAAATTAAACTAAATATGTAAACCAGATACACATTGAAGTTCTAATAAGAAATATTCATGTAGATTCATTAACATGAATGAACCAGATCTAAACCCTTGATCACATTAATATAAAAGGATGTTGTCTCTAGTTGTGTGCGTGGCTCTTAAAAGAGCCGTTGTTGTTGTTGTTGTTGTGGTGGTCCGGGCCTCTACTTCTTAGCGGCCTTCTCGGTCTTCTTGGGCAGCAGCACCGCCTGGATGTTGGGCAGCACGCCGCCCTGAGCGATGGTCACTCCGCCCAGCAGCTTGTTGAGCTCCTCGTCGTTGCGGACGGCCAGCTGCAGGTGCCGGGGGATGATCCGGGTCTTCTTGTTGTCGCGGGCCGCGTTGCCGGCCAGCTCCAGGATCTCAGCGGTCAGGTACTCCAGCACCGCCGCCAGGTACACCGGAGCTCCGGCGCCGACACGGTGGGCGTAGTTACCCTTCCTCAAGTGTCTGTGGACACGGCCGACGGGGAACTGGAGCCCGGCCCTGGAGGACCTGGTCTTGGCCTTCGCTCTGGTCTTACCGGCTCCCTTTCCACGTCCAGACATGTTGTAGCTGTTGGTTTCTTAGTTAACTCAAAGAGAAAAGTGTCCTCGAGCCGGCAGCACCGGGTTTATATCACAACCATGCTGCTCTCTGATTGGTCAAAGAGAGCGTATCTACGATCGTCCAATCAGAGAAGAGCTCCGTTCAGCTTCATGTTTTCACTGTGTCCGTTTCTGAATAAAACTTCTCATCTAAATCACTCTACAGGAAGTCATCATGACGTCATAAGAACTCTATGAAACATTAATATAACTAATATCACACTATAGGAAGTCATCATGACGTCATAAGAATTATGCAACATTAATTAACTAATATCACTTCATCAATGGTATCTCTGAGGAAGGGAGCTGCTTATCCAGCTAACGTAAATTAGCCTGTAAGAGGAACGGGGTCCTGGTTCGGGTTAAGCTAACCCTAACCCTGGTTCGGGTTAAGCTATCCCTAACCCTGGTTCGGGTTAAGCTATCCCTAACCCTGGTTCGGGTTAAGCTATCCCTAACCCTGGTTCGGGTTAAGCTATCCCTAACCCTGGTTCGGGTTAAGCTATCCCTAACCCTGGTTCGGGTTAAGCTATGTCACATATTGTATATTATATGTAGCATACCCCTCCGACAGATTGCACTTGACTGGTCATATTAGTTTGTATGAATAGTTCCCCAAACCAACGTCAGAGCTGTGTACAAAGGCACAACACAATAATGATGTGTCAGCGTACCCGTCGTTAGCATTAATATAGCATACACACAAGTCCTTGAACATAGTTATTACATTCATTACAAAGAAACTAACCTTGTGCCTCTTCGGGGAGCGCAAACACCTTTACTTTAGTCCTTGTTTCGTGTTTAAATCGGACATATTTGCCGTAAACGTAACCTTAAATCCGCGCTGCAACTTCCTTTGTAACTCCGCGAAACGCCTTCAAAATAAAAGCATATTCTTTCAAAACAGGAAACGAGACACATCTTGCTCAAAAACATGAAACAAAAAAGAACAGAATTGTTGACAAACAGTTTAAGCCAAAACACAAATGGGGTTACTTGCATTATACTTTGTGTAATCATGGATACATTGTTTAATATTTTATTACATTACTACAATATGTAAAGTTGTGATTGTGTGCGTCCCACAAGCTGATGTAACATGTCAATATAAAATCTGATTGATTGGTTTAAAAATATAATAAAAATAATGTAAATGGATGTAATGAGCTTTTTAGATTTCACTCATGAATATTAAGAGTTATTGTTAAATATAAATATAAGACACATTCACTAAGATAAGCATTAATAGTTGAGACATTCAATGTGTTTAAATATATTTGCCACTGATGTGTAATAAAGAGAATAAAGAAGTGTGGTGTAAACTAATAACATATTTATACATCTGAAAGAATAGAATATAACGAGAGACTAAAGCTTCATCTTTAAATGTCCGTTACAGCGTTAATTAAAACAGCATGAACAAATATATACAATAAAGACTGTTAGTTGATAATATACATGCTGGGTTGAGATTTGAATTAACAGAATACATATTACGGTTATATTTGTATGCAATTATTTTGATGCACTTCATTGATTCTATTAGAAAATGTGGATGAATTAACCCATTTACAAAATAAATCTGAAAATACTGGACTATTTTTTCTCAAGTATGGAATTTGTTCTAATGACCAACAACCAGGAAGTGTTTTGGTTTCTGAGCAACGTGATTGGCTCGTAGATCAGACCGAAGATCCGCTTCACTCCGAGCCAGCGGCTGATAAACCGGATGTGCTCACGGAGGAACTTCCGGTGCCGTTTACAGGAACGGTGGAACTGGTGGGTGGCAACATTGATATAAACTCATTTAATTAGAATTAGTCCTTTAATTAAACTGATCATTTTAAAATTAAACTAAATATGTAAACCAGATACACATTGAAGTTCTAATAAGAAATATTCATGTAGATTCATTAACATGAATGAACCAGATCTAAACCCTTGATCACATTAATATAAAAGGATGTTGTCTCTAGTTGTGTGCGTGGCTCTTAAAAGAGCCGTTGTTGTTGTTGTTGTGGTGGTCCGGGCCTCTACTTCTTAGCGGCCTTCTCGGTCTTCTTGGGCAGCAGCACCGCCTGGATGTTGGGCAGCACGCCGCCCTGAGCGATGGTCACTCCGCCCAGCAGCTTGTTGAGCTCCTCGTCGTTGCGGACGGCCAGCTGCAGGTGCCGGGGGATGATCCGGGTCTTCTTGTTGTCGCGGGCCGCGTTGCCGGCCAGCTCCAGGATCTCAGCGGTCAGGTACTCCAGCACCGCCGCCAGGTACACCGGAGCTCCGGCGCCGACACGGTGGGCGTAGTTACCCTTCCTCAAGTGTCTGTGGACACGGCCGACGGGGAACTGGAGCCCGGCCCTGGAGGACCTGGTCTTGGCCTTCGCTCTGGTCTTACCGGCTCCCTTTCCACGTCCAGACATGTTGTAGCTGTTGGTTTCTTAGTTAACTCAAAGAGAAAAGTGTCCTCGAGCCGGCAGCACCGGGTTTATATCACGACCATGCTGCTCTCTGATTGGTCAAAGAGAGCGTACCTACGATCGTCCAATCAGAGAAGAGCTCCGTTCAGCTCCGTTATTATTTATTAAATAACGAGTGACTAATGACATAAAATAAAACGAGTAACGGAAACTTAATATTCATATTGAAATGTAAGTTTCTGCTAATGAGGAAAAAAAGAAGAAAAAAAAGCTCAGCCTGTAAATTTGACTTTTTTGTTACATACTGTTAATATTTTTAAACATACTGGTCATTGATGCAGATTATTTACAAAAAACAAACAAGTATATTTAAGCATTTAACAGATTATTAAATTGTGTTTATATTATATACATATATACACACATACATATGTATGTATGTATATATATATATATATATATACATACACATATATACAGTGGTATGAAAAAGTTTGGGCACTCCTGATCATTTTCAAGATTTTCCTTTATGTATCATTGGTTGTTCGGAACAGCAATTTTTAATTAAATATATCATATAGCAAAACAAACACAGTGATATTTAAGAAGTGAAATTAAGTTTATAGGATTTACAGAAAGTGTGCAATAATTACTTAAACAAAAGTAGGCAGGTGCATAAATTTGGGCACACTTGTTGTTTTATTGATTTGAATACCTTTAGCACTAATTATTGGAACACCACATTTGTTTGGTAAGCTCATTGACCCTTGACCTACATACACAGGTGAAGCCAACCATGAGAAAGGGTATTTAAGGTGGCCAGTTACAAGTTGTTCTCCTCTTTGCATCTTCTCTGAAGACTGGCAACATGGGAGCCTCAAAACAACTGTCCAATGACCTGAAAACAAAGATTGTTCAACATCATGGTTTAGGGGAAGGAGACACAAAGCTAGCTCAGAGATTTCAGCTGTCAGTTTCCACTGTGAGGAACATAGTGAGGAAATGGAAGACCACAGGCACAGTTCTAGTTAAGGCCCGTAGTGGCAGGCCAAGAACAATCTCAGGTAAGCAGGATGGTGAGAACAGTCCAACTCAACCCACAGACCAGCTCCAAAGACCTACAACATGATCTTGCTGCAGATGGTGTCACTGGGCATCGTTCAACTATTCAGTGCACTTTGCACAAGGAGATGCTGTATGGGAGAGGAATGCGGCAGAAGCCTTTTCTGCGCCCATGCCACAAAAAGAGTCGCTTGAGGTATGCTAAAGCACATTTGGACAAGCCAGCTTCATTTTGGAATAAGGTGCTGTGGACTGATGAAACTAAAATGGAGTTATTTGGACATAACAAGGGGCGGTATGCATGGTGGAAGAAGAACACAACACTTGCTGCCCACAGTTACATGTGGTGGTGGTTCCATCATGCTGTGGGGCTGTGTGGCCAGTGCAGGTACTGGCAATCTTGTTAAAGTTGAAGGTCGCATGGATTCCAGTCAGTATCAGCAGATTCTTTCGAATAATGTTCAAGAATCAGTGACAAAGTTGAAGTTGAGCCGGGGCTGGATACTTCAACAAGACAAGGACCCTAAACACTGCTCAAATTCTACCAAAGCATTCCTGCAGAGGAACTAGTACAACGTTCTGGAATGGACATCTCAGTCCCCAGACCTGAATATCATTGAAAGTCTGTGGTCTGTTTTAAAGCGGGCTGTCCATGCTCTGAAACCATCCAACCGGACTGAACTGGAGATGTTTTGTAAAGAAGAATGGTCAAAAATACCTTCAACCAGAATCCAGACCCTCATTGGAAGCTATAGGAAGCGTTTAGAGGCTGTTATTTCTGCAAAAGGAGGATCTACTAAATATTGATGTCATTTTTCTGTTGGGGTGCCCAAATTTATGCACCTGCCTACTTTTGTTTAAGTAATTATTGGACACTTTCTGTAAATCCTATAAACTTAATTCACTTCTTAAATATCACTGTGTTTGTCTGCTATATGATATATTTAATTGGAATCGCTGTTCCGAACAACCAATGATACATAAAGGAAAATCTTGAAAATGATCAGGGGTACCCAAACTTTTTCATACCACTGTGTATATATATATATATATATATGTGTACACACACACATATATATGTATAAACACATATATAATTCAATTCAGTTTATTTTGTATAGCCCAATATCACATATTACAAATTATCCTCAGAGGGCTTTACAATCTGTACACATACGACATCCCTGACCTTTGACCTCACATCGGATCAGGAAAAACTCCCCAAAAATAACCTTTGACAGGGAAAAAAGTGAAGAAACCTTCAGGAGAGCAACAGAGGAGGATCCCTCTCCCCGGATGGACAGATGAATAGATGTCATGTGACCAGATGAACAGAGTTACAGAGTTACATAAACACATTACATGAATATGACAATGTATGAATGGAACTCCAATCCATGAAACAGAAGGAGGTAGAGAGGAGGGGGGGCGGGGCATCAGCAGGGCCAATGGGAGGCCGGCTCACCAGCATCAGACACCTCCAGGTCCAATGGACCCTATGAGACGTGAAGTCACAACGACTCCGGGGAGGAAGCAGAGTTAATAAGGTGCAATGGAGAGATGTAAATTCATCCATAAGGAGAGAGAGAAGAGGAGATAGGTGCTCAGTGTATCCTAAAACATCCCCCAGCAGCCTATAAGCCTATAGCAGCATATCAAGGGGCTGGACCAGGGCAAACCTGATTCAGCCCTAACTATAAGCACTATTAAAGAGGAAAGTCTTAAGTCTATTCTTGAATGAGGTGACTGTGTCTGCCTCCAGGACTGAAAGTGGAAGCTGGTTCCATAAAAGAGGAGCTTGATAACTGAAGGCTCTGGCTCCCATCCTACTTTTTAGGACTCTAGGAACCACAAGTAGCCCCGCATTTAGTGAGCAGCTCTCTAGTGGGGCAATATGGTACTACAAGCTCCTTAAGATATGATGGTGCATCACCAATCAAGGCTTTGTAGGTGAGCAGAAGAATTTTAAATGTGATTCTTGATTTTACAGGGAGCCAGTGCAGAGCAGCTAATACAGGAGTCATGTGATCTCTTTTCTTAGTTGTTGTGAGTACACGAGCTGCAGCATTCTGGATCAACTGGAGGGATTTAAGAGACTTATTAGAGCAGCCTGATAATAAGGAGTTGCAGTAATCTAGTCTGGAAGTAACAAACGCGTGAACCAGCTTTTCTGCATCTTTTTGAGACAAGATGTGCCTGATTTTTGAAATGTTACGTAGATGAAAAAATGCAATCCTTGAGATTTGCTTAACATGGGAGTTCATATATATATATATATATATTCACACACGTGTATATATGTATAAAGGTTTAAAGAGGTTAATTATGTCACATGGACTAAATATTTAGCTGTATTTTTACTTACTAGTGAAAATATACATTTCCAATAAGTCAACATTTCTTAAAACTGCTGCTATGAAAAAAATATTAAGTATTTCAAGCTATTTATAGTTTGCACAATTAATTGTTTAAAATGGTTAATGACAATAAAACATTTCATGATTTTTATATAGATACAATTGTGCATGTATACTTATTAAATACAATTAGGATGTTGTCTCTAGTTGTGTGCGTGGCTCTTAAAAGAGCCGTTGTTGTTGTTGTTGTGGTGGTCCGGGCCTCTACTTCTTAGCGGCCTTCTCGGTCTTCTTGGGCAGCAGCACCGCCTGGATGTTGGGCAGCACGCCGCCCTGAGCGATGGTCACTCCGCCCAGCAGCTTGTTGAGCTCCTCGTCGTTGCGGACGGCCAGCTGCAGGTGCCGGGGGATGATCCGGGTCTTCTTGTTGTCGCGGGCCGCGTTGCCGGCCAGCTCCAGGATCTCAGCGGTCAGGTACTCCAGCACCGCCGCCAGGTACACCGGAGCTCCGGCGCCGACACGGTGGGCGTAGTTACCCTTCCTCAAGTGTCTGTGGACACGGCCGACGGGGAACTGGAGCCCGGCCCTGGAGGACCTGGTCTTGGCCTTCGCTCTGGTCTTACCGGCTCCCTTTCCACGTCCAGACATGTTGTAGCTGTTGGTTTCTTAGTTAACTCAAAGAGAAAAGTGTCCTCGAGCCGGCAGCACCGGGTTTATATCACGACCATGCTGCTCTCTGATTGGTCAGAGAGAGCGTACCTACGATCGTCCAATCAGAGAAGAGCTCCGTTCAGCTTCATGTTTTCACTGTGTCGCTTCCGCTTGACACAAACAGCTCAACTCAAAGCGTAATTCGTATGTTTATAATATTTATAATTATATATTGTTAATGACAGAGACAGTTCATGATGTACACACAACACACAAATACAATCCAGCAGTTTTTAATCATATTTTGTATGAAAAATAAAGTTTTAAAGCTATTTATGATGTTCATCACGATATCTGTAAAGGATGAAATTAAGAATTACAATATATAGAATTACATTTGAACAAAGTTGCTAATAGAGGAAGTAATAAAAAAACACAAACTTCTACAGCTACTTCATAACTGCAGTACATTTCAGCAGTAAACTTCTTGTTTTAGTGATAGTACACAGGTTACAGGGTTCTATTTAAATGGCCACTTTACACGGTATAAAATATCACTTCTTGGTTAATTGCGATACACTTCTGTGGCGTCAGTTCTCCATATGTAACTAAAAGTGTCATATCTGTGTCCACAGTGATTGAAGTGATTATTTGAACTGAATAAATAATTAGTTAACTTCATGGAGTATTCGCAGTCAGTGGCACCACATGTGAGGTCAAAGGTCAGGGTTGTGTGTGAGTTTGTGATGTTGGACTGTACAAAATAAACTGGAAATGTCAATTGAATAAAGCGAGTGTGGGAATACTAATAAGTGAACAATAACTGACAATGAGTTTGGAAAGTGAGAGAAAGACCTGATCCATGTATTTATAGGAAGGGTCCATGAAGGTGCTGAGCACAACATGGTTCAAGGGTAATTGAAGAGTTGATGGATGAAAGGGATTTGATGAATGATGTAGAGCAACAAATACAGGTTCAGATGTCACGTTGGTGTGGACTGTATTGAGTCTGCATCGACAGGAGGCCGTGATCCCTTTAAAAGTTACAACATACAAATTATTAACCTCTGAATATCAATAACATTAATATGGTGGTGGAAATGCATCTTTCAAGAGCCACTCAAACTAGTGTGATCCTAAGTAATCCTTATTTATCATCAAGCTAATAAGTCAGGGTCAAAAGCCAATAAGAAAGAAACAGATTAAAATCAAATAAGTAAAAAAAGATGCATTTGTTAATCCAAATAAACTTGTATATTAATGTGTCTTAATCAACAGGACCTGCAGCTCAGTCAGAGTCTGTGAGTGGCTCTTAAAAGAGCCGTTGTGGTGCCTCTCGGCTGGTCTCAGGTCAGTCTAAGCCCTCTCTCCGCGGATACGGCGGGCCAGCTGGATGTCTTTGGGCATGATGGTGACCCTCTTGGCGTGGATGGCGCACAGGTTGGTGTCCTCGAACAGGCCGACCAGGTAAGCCTCGCTGGACTCCTGCAGCGCCATGACGGCGGAGCTCTGGAAGCGCAGGTCGGTCTTGAAGTCCTGAGCGATCTCCCTCACCAGGCGCTGGAAGGGCAGCTTGCGGATCAGCAGCTCGGTGGACTTCTGGTAGCGGCGGATCTCCCTCAGAGCCACGGTACCGGGCCTGTAACGGTGGGGCTTCTTCACGCCGCCGGTGGCCGGGGCGCTCTTACGGGCAGCTTTGGTCGCCAGCTGCTTCCTGGGAGCTTTTCCTCCGGTGGACTTACGGGCGGTCTGCTTGGTTCTGGCCATTGTAGTTACTCGGTGTGCTCCGTGTTCACAGATAGAGAAGGAATGGGGTCTGTGTGGGATCAGCGGCTTTATAAAGAAGCTGCCGGAGTCAGGACGGCGCGGATTGGTCCACACGGGGAGTCACGCGCACGCTGTAGCTGCGCTGCTATTGGACCAAATGAATACAAAGTAAACCGCGCTGGATAGTCAACAAATCGGAAAAACGGAAAACCAGCTCGCTAAACTTCAAGAATGTCTTAAAGACATAAAAACATGGATGACCTGCAACTTCCTGATGTTAAACTCAGACAAAACTGAAGTTATTTTACTGGCCCTGAACACCTCAGAGATCAATTATCTGGTGATGTGGTTTCTGTAGATGGCATTGCCCTGGCATCCAACACCACTGTAAAGAATCTCTAGTTATCTTTGACCGACACTTGTCCTTTAACTCCACGTGAAGCAAATCTCAAGGATTGCATTTTTTCTTCTTCATATTAGTACGAGGGTTTATGAAGATCCTGGATATAGGTGGGTTTTAGCTTAGCTTTTTATAATATAGGTACAAGCTTTTAGGCTGAGATTTACACTCTGTTAAATAACACACACATAGTTATGAACTGATATAGCCCATTCTAGTAGTTTAGTTACATAATCAATTATGTAAAAAGGGGGATTGATAATATAAATGCTTATATATTGTTTTAATGTTATGCTTTTGTCAGGTTACTCAAGTTCAGAATAACACATTTGTGTGTGTGAATGTCTTCTCTAGAATAGATGCCACCATTCACATGTTATCTACTAGTCTCCTCAGGAAGTGGACTGGCCTTGCAGGGCTCAGTCCTGTGAGAAGAGAGGAGGAGATGGAACTATGCCCCTCCTTGATCGTTCAGCACCAATCAGAAGTTAGGATGATGCCTACGAACCTCTGACGAAATCTGTGTGTAAGGACCGGACTTGTCCTCTCAGCCTGTGTTGTCAGAAGGACTTCCTGTGGTTGCAGTCAGAGAATAAATCTACCAGAACGAGAGAAGTTGTTGGATGAATTCTTCCGAAGGCTCTACCAGGAAGACAATTCTGACTCACGCTTTCATTACTTTACATTACATTACATGTCATTTCACCCAGATTTACATTTGTTTCATCACTTGATGTTTCTAACCTCTGTAGTTTTTATGATGAAACTCAGTTTAATGATGTATGTGTTTCTCTGCCACGGAAGATGTTCTCTACTTTTCATCTGAATATAAGAAGTCTTCCTAGCAATTATGACACATTAATTCATTATTTATACTTACTGAACCACACCTGTCAGAAACAGGGCTTACTGAGGACTCAAGAGACTTCTTTAAAATACCAAAATACAACTCAGTCCACCATGTAAGAGGCAATAGATCTGGAGGTCAAAAGTGACTATGATCAAAATTAGGGATGATCTCACTTTGAAGTCAGAGAAGGATGAGATGATGCTCTAGTGTGAAGGATAAGGACAGAGGAGAGAGGATGCTCTAGTGTGAAGGATAAGGACAGAGGAGAGAGGATGCTCTAGTGTGAAGGATAAGGACAGAGGAGAGAGGATGCTCTAGTGTGAAGGATAAGGACAGAGGAGAGAGGAGAGAGGATGCTCTAGTGTGAAGGATAAGGACAGAGGAGAGAGGATGCTCTAGTGTGAAGGATAAGGACAGAGGAGAGAGGATGCTCTAGTGTGAAGGATGAGGACAGAGGAGAGAGGATGCTCTAGTGTGAAGGATAAGGACAGAGGAGAGAGGATGGTCTAGTGTGAAGGATAAGGACAGAGGAGAGAGGATGGTCTAGTGTGAAGGATAAGGACAGAGGAGAGAGGATGCTCTAGTGTGAAGGATAAGGACAGAGGAGAGAGGATACTCTAGTGTGAAGGATAAGGACAGAGGAGAGAGGATGCTCTAGTGTGAAGGATGAGGACAGAGGAGAGAGGATGCTCTAGTGTGAAGGATAAGGACAGAGGGGAGAGGATGCTCTAGTGTGAAGGATGAGGACAGAGGAGAGAGGATGCTCTAGTGTGAAGGATAAGGACAGAGGAGAGAGGATGCTCTAGTGTGAAGGATAAGGACAGAGGAGAGAGGATGCTCTAGTGTGAAGGATAAGGACAGAGGAGAGAGGATGCTCTAGTGTGAAGGATAAGGACAGAGGAGAGAGGATGCTCTAGTGTGAAGGATAAGGACAGAGGAGAGAGGAGAGAGGATGCTCTAGTGTGAAGGATAAGGACAGAGGAGAGAGGATGCTCTAGTGTGAAGGATAAGGACAGAGGAGAGAGGATACTCTAGTGTGAAGGATAAGGACAGAGGAGATAGGATGCTCTAGTGTGAAGGATAAGGACAGAGGAGAGAGGATGCTCTAGTGTGAAGGATAAGGACAGAGGGGAGAGGATGCTCTAGTGTGAAGGATGAGGACAGAGGAGAGAGGATGCTCTAGTGTGAAGGATAAGGACAGAGGAGAGAGAGGATGCTCTAGTGTGAAGGATAAGGACAGAGGAGAGAGGATGCTCTAGTGTGAAGGATAAGGACAGAGGAGAGAGGATGCTCTAGTGTGAAGGATAAGGACAGAGGAGAGAGGATGCTCTAGTGTGAAGGATAAGGACAGAGGAGAGAGGATGCTCTAGTGTGAAGGATAAGGACAGAGGAGAGAGGATGCTCTAGTGTGAAGGATAAGGACAGAGGAGAGAGGATGCTCTAGTAGTATGAAGGATGAGGACAGAGGAGAGAGGATGCTCTAGTGTGAAGGATAAGGACAGAGGAGAGAGGATGCTCTAGTGTGAAGGATAAGGACAGAGGAGACTTCAGGTCTGTAGTTGTTGACTTCAGGTCTGTAGTTGTTGACTTCAGGTCTGTAGTTGTTGACTTCAGGTCTGTTGTTATTGACTTCAGGTCTGTAGTTGTTGACTTCAGGTCTGTAGTTGTTGACTTCAGGTCTGTTGTTATTGACTTCAGGTCTGTAGTTGTTGACTTCAGGTCTGTTGTTGTTGACTTCAGGTCTGTTGTTATTGACTTCAGGTCTGTAGTTGTTGACTTCAGGTCTGTTGTTATTGACTTCAGGACTGTAGTTGTTGACTTCAGGTCTGTAGTTGTTGACTTCAGGTCTGTTGTTATTGACTTCAGGTCTGTAGTTGTTGACTTCAGGTCTGTAGTTATTGACTTCAGGTCTGTAGTTGTTGACTTCAGGTCTGTTGTTATTGACTTCAGGTCTGTAGTTGTTGACTTCAGGTCTGTAGTTGTTGACTTCAGGTCTGTTGTTATTGACTTCAGGTATGTAGTTGTTGACTTCAGGTCTGTAGTTGTTGACTTCAGGTCTGTTGTTATTGACTTCAGGTCTGTAGTTGTTGACTTCAGGTCTGTAGTTGTTGACTTCAGGTCTGTAGTTGTTGACTTCAGGTCTGTAGTTGTTGACTTCAGGTCTGTAGTTGTTGACTTCCGATGGGTCAGAGTGGGTTTCTTCAGGAGAGGGTTGACTCCGCCTCCTTCAGAGAGTTGGGGAAACAGCCGGTTGAGAGGGAGGTGTTAATAAGATGGGTGAGAAAGGGAAGAAGGTCCGGAGCAATGGACTGGAGAAGGTGAGACGGGATGGGGTCAAGGGGGCAGGTGGTTGGGGGGTCAGAGGTTACCAAGGTAAGAACTTGATTAGGAGACAGGGGGATAAAAGAGGAAAACAAGGGGGAAGAAGGTGAAGTTACTGGAGGTGTAGTTATAGAAGATGTTTTTCTAAATCCTGACTGAAACTCCTCAAATAAACTATTCTGATGTAGAAAGTCACACAACTGATGTGCGACTACTTTCTCAAGGATCTTAGAGAGGAAGGGAAGGTTAGAGATCGGTCTGTAGTTAGCCAACACCTCTGGATTAAGAGTGGTCTTTTACTATTACTACTACTACTACTACTACTACTACTACTACTACTACTACTACTGAGGTCTATAGGAATACACGGCTCCACAGAGCTGTGACTCTCTGTCAGCCTGGCTACAGTGCTAAAGAGAACCCTGGGGTTGTTCTTATTTTTCTCTATTACTGATGAGTAATAGGCTGCTCTGGCATTACGGAGAGCCTTTTTATATGTTTTAAGGCTATCTCGCCAAACTAAGCGTGATTCTTCCAGATTGGTGGAGCGCTGTATGCTTTGGAGCTTCGAACACGTGCCTCTCCAAGTGGAGAGCAGCGGTCCTGCAGAGGAAGATGTCTGAGGACGTCCTCGTGCTGCGTGAAAATGCTAATTGTATTTTTTATGGAGATTATTAGTCTGCATTATTCAAACTGATCTTGTCTTAATATTGATTTTTAGATTTTTATCAAAGCAAGAAATCTGTACTTTTTCAAATATATTCTTATATTAGTTAGTCTATTGAGTTTGTAAATGTGGCTTCCTGTTGTATCTTCCCATCCTTCAAATTAAAAGCACAAACGCATGTAGATTAAAATATGATTAACATCGTTCACTATTCTGTCTTCTGAGACATGGAACCTCTAACAATACTGTTTAAGAGTTTAATGAAGGAATCCGGGGACTAGGTAATCAGTATGAACTCGTAGTATTTAGGTAGCAAAGAACACATGAAGTACACAAACATCAAATGTTTGTGTACTTCATGTGTTCAGTACATTACTGATGTTTTTGTAATTTTTAAAAGCTTGATGACAGGGTCCATAATACATTTACATTGTTTTTAAAACAAAGAGTCAGATCGTACTCAGTCAACAATTTCAATCGTCTTTAAAACCAACAAAGAAAACAAATCTTGTTGTAAATAAAACCATAAAACATAGAACAAATACAAACGTTCAAACCTGCAGGAGTAAACAATAAGGACTGTTACTAATATTATTATTAAAAGAACACTAGAGTTTATGATAATTTAATTATAACTTATATTATACAATTAAAATAATCAATTCAAGAGAAAGCCATCCGCCTATTATTCTGTCTTTTGGGAATTATTTTAGAATTTAAGTCAATTTTACTGTAAAGACATTTGTAGAGATAAAATAATGTTATTGTATTAGTAATAATGTATATGTATGTCATGTATATTTTATATACATAAAGTACACATTAAAGTCAAAGATTGGTTAATTTTGCTATTAATAAAATTATTCTAATGATTATTATTTTCTTACACAAAGGATGTAGGGCCAATAGCAACACAACAGGTTAACGTGTTCAAGTATGAAGTATTAACATTTACTTTTATTTGTTTTTTTTCTCAATTTTTTCTCAAAATTAAATTTTAGGAATTAATTATTTATCTTAATTTTTTACCTCTCAACCACTTTTCACCAGAGCTACTGCACAAATAAAATATGCACTTTTAAATAATAATATATAAATATATTTAATTATCATACAGATAGATATCCGTGCAAATACACTCAATAAAAGTACGAGTTCAAACATTTACAAAGGAAAACAAGATAAATTCAATACGATAAAACTTGATTAAAAGGGTAAAAAAACTAACAAGACTATTTCAAATGTATTCAACACTAATGAACATGAATAAAGGTGGACGTGAGTCATGTGAGGAGGATTAATAAGTGAGGCAGCTGTTTGGTTTCTGGGAAACGTCGAGTGAACTTCTCACAAACACCGTCGAGTTTTCCGTCCTCGTTGAGTTTCTCTCTTGGAGACGAACGAGCTGCATCAGCCACAAAAACACCGTGTTCTAGTACTCTGTACTAGAAGTACACAAGTCTAAGTACCAGAAGAATACTCAACATATAATATCATGTATTGTAATTACTGATGTATTAATATATCCATCACGGTATTGTAGCAGCTGGCAAAGATCATTTTAATGACTTTATATATTGTTGGTAGTTTAATCTGTACTAAAACATAATTAAAGAGGTTATTATTTTATATTAAATCTCAATCTAACTGTCAGTAAAAATGCAATATTACCGTCTGAGATGAAGCTGAGTAGAAGTTCAAACTAGCAGAACTTGAAAACTGTGCTTGAGTAATTGTACTTTATAATAAACTGTGTATAAGTCGACGTGATGATGGAAATTAGGAAAAGAGTCTAATATCGGTATTAATTCCTGTTTTTAGTCGCTATTAATGAACACCGTTAAGTTTGATTTACAGATGGTTCATCCAATCACCTGCCAGCCAATGACAACTTCTCAGATGGTTCTGAGTGACAAACTAATGACGTAATAACAATAACAATAATGATAAAAAATCATTTCATGCCATAAAAGCAGCAAAGGACACGAAGAGCTGATTAACGGGTTAGTTTGATGTGTTGACCTTCAAACGGAGACGATGCGTTCAGGAGCCGTCGTGGCAGGAGGAACACGCGGCTGATCGGTGATCAGTGTTCGTCAATAACAGGTGATCAGATCATGGCGGCTCATTAGCTGTGTTTGTTTTACTGAGTGCTGCAAGCGGCCAATCAGGGGTAATCAGGAGTAAACACACACACACACACACACACACTGAGTATGTGGGTTTTGTCCCCATAAGAGTAATAAGTCCCCATAATGTGACTGTGTAAACAGAGACATGTCCCCACAACATCAGTAATACCAACATACACACACTATGAGGGGGCGTGTCCAGGTGGAGGTGAAGGAGTATAAAGGAGGAGGTGGCCCTCTGCTCTTCCTCACACCGACCAGCTCCCGCTGACCTGCTACTGCTGCTCCTCTTCATTGGCTCTTCCTCCTCCTTGACAGGTGAGATGCTACTCCTTCATTGACTCCTCCGTCTCCTCTTCTCCTCCTCCTTCATCTCCTCTTCTCGCTTCTCTTCCATCTTGTTCCTCCTCTCATGTTCCTCCTCATGTTAATAGTTCATCTCCATCTTGTTCCTCCTTCCTCTCCTCCTCCTTCCTCTCCTCCTCCCTCTCCTCCTCCCTCTCCTCATCCCTCTCCTCCTTCCTCTCATCCTCTCTCTCCTCCTCCCTCTCTTCATCCCTCTCCTCCTCCCTCTCCTCCTCCTTCCTCTCCTCCTCCCTCTCCTCCTTCCTCTCCTCCTTCCTCTCCTCATCCCTCTCCTCCTCCCTCTCCTCCTTCCTCTCCTCCTCCCTCTCCTCCTCCCTCTCCTCCTCCCTCTCCTCCTCCCTCTCCTCCTTCCTCTCCTCCTCCCTCTCCTCCTTCCTCTCCTCCTTCCTCTCCTCCATCCTATCCTTCCTCTCCTCCATCCTCTCCTCCTTCATCTCCTCCTCGTACGACGCCTCCTTCCTCTCCTCCTTCCTCTCCTCCTTCCTCTCCTCCATCCTCTCCTCCTCTCTCTCCTCCTCCCTCTCCTCCTCCCTCTCCTCCTCCTTCCTCTCCTCCTCCCTCTCTCTCCTCCTCCCTCTCCTCCTCATCCCTCTCCTCCTCCCTCTCCTCCTCCTTCCTCTCCTCCTCCCTCTCCTCCTCCCTCTCCTCATCACCTTCTACATCTAGTTCCTCCTCTAGTGTTCCTCCTCATCACCTCCTCCTCTGCTATCTCCTGACAGTTCTCCTCCATGATGGCGGCCCTGTGGTTCCAGTCCGTGTCTCTGCTGGTCTTACTGGTTTTGTCGTGTCCTGGTTCTCAGGCCGCCTCCGGTCCTCAGCACCTGTGTGGGTCTCACCTGGTGGACGCCCTGTACATGGTCTGTGGGGACCGGGGCTTCTTCTATAACCCCAAGAGGGCCGTGGACCCTCTGATGGGTGAGTACTAGTACTAGTACTCTAGTACTACCGTAGTACTAGTACTACAGTACTAGGTAGTAGTACACAAAGTGAGGAGGATCAGAAGCTCTAATTGTATTAGAAGAGAAATTCATTCCCGTTGAGATAACGGCTGTTGGTCCCTCCAGGTTTCCTCCCTCCCAAAGTGGGCGGAGCTTTGGCGGCGGGCGGCGACAACGAGGTGGCGGAGTTCGCCTTCAAGGACCAGATGGAGATGATGGTGAAGAGAGGCATCGTGGAGCAGTGCTGCCACCGGCCGTGCAACTTTATCGACCTGCAGAACTACTGCAACTGAACCGCTTTGTTTAGCCTAGCCTAGCTTCTGGGCTAGCTTAGCTTAGTCAAGCCTAGCTTCTGGGCTAGCTTAGCCGCGCCTCCAGCGTCGTCTCTCTGAAGGAAACTGAGAAATGTATGAAATTATTTTTCCTAGAAAATAAAGTTTTGTGAATTAAGATATCAAGATTTGTGTTTATTGGTTGTTTATGTACTTCTCTTTGTTGTCATTCAATTCATAATAACAACATTATTATAATACTAGTAACTTTATTTATATTATTATTTAATTTTCAAAGAAATAATTATTCATAATTCACCTCTTCCACAACACAAAGTACACACTGCTGCAATAATACTAATACCATAAAACCTTAAAATAAAATACTTAACCCTGTGGACGAATACCAAACTATAACAAACTCTCACACATTAAAAGTACTTGTACCAAAGTATGAATACAGTAAAAAAGAGTGTTTTTTCTTAATTAGTTTGTTATTTAATCTTATTGTTAATATTTCACGTGACACCTGTTGCTCCCACCGGCTCTGCCCGGCGGGGCGGGGCTGGGCGGGGCGGGGTCAGGTGTCGCTTTGTTTACGGCGTTCACTTCAGTCTTCTCCCCGAGAGAAGAGGAGCGGAGCCTCGCGTCTCTCTTCCCGGAGATCAGCGTCTTGTCCGCGGCCTCGGACGGCCGGATGACCCGGGCCCTCGAGCCTCCTCAACGGATCTCCGGTTCGTTCCCCAAAGAAGAAGCGACACGATGCGGGAAGTTCACCTGAACAACGAGACGTGCGGGAACGGTGAGAACCACGATGGTCCCCATCGACCTCTCTGGTGTTGACGTGGCCTCCACAAGGAGAGGATTTGTAACCGCGTGTCATTGAAGGCAACACGATGACAACAACACGATGGCACGTGGAGTTGATCCGTTTTATTAATCTGATCAATATTTACATTGAAGTCAATGTCTATGTCTATCGATTCATTTATTTACTGATCAATCGATAGTAAATAAATCGGCTGATATTCACATTTCAGATATTGTGAATTAATGTAATTAATTAATAAATAAACAAATGATTAATAATCCATTGTGATCAGCTGTATCATTACACGTCTTCTAATCAATACTTCTGAATGATCTGCACCGACAGCTGACTTCCTGCTGCAGGTTTCACCTGTTGTGTCTCTGAGAGCTCCTGTTTACAGAGTCAACATTGAACGCCTCCTCATGTGGTCAAACCAGTCCTGCTTCACCTGTGTGTGTGTGTGTGTGTGTGTGTGTGTGTGTGTGTGTGTGTGTGTGTGTGTGTGTGTGTGTGTGTGTGTGTGTGTGTGTGTGTGTGTGTGTGTGTGTGTGTGTGTGTGTGTGTGTGTGTGTGTGTGTGTGTGTGTGTGTGTGTGTGTGTGTTGTCCCTCTCAGCGTCTCTGCTCAGGTTGTGGTGCAGCACTCAGTCCGGTCTTTGTTCAGTCTCTGGAGGTCAGAGGCCGATCTACACACACCTGGACAACAGCAGCAACAGTACAGGTAACACACACACACACACACACACACACACACACACACACACACACACACACACTGAGTGCAAACATCCTTGTGGTTCCGTGTCTGTTTATTAAGTAGGTGCAGTATCTGAAGAGTCTGGTGCTCAGAGACACTCCCACTGTAGTCCACTGGGGGCGCCAGAACCAACACTGTTAAAGAACTAAGAAAAAGACCCGGAAAATACAATTGTACACCCGGTTTGTTGTATTTCCGATCAGTTGTAGTTCTGGTCGGTTGTTCTTCTTGTCTGTTCTAGTTCTGTCGGTTGTAGTTCTGGGCGGTTGTAGTTCTGTCGGTTGTTGTTCTTGTCGGTTGTAGTTCTGGGCGGTTGTAGTTCTGTCGGTTGTAGTTCTGGGCGGTTGTAGTTCTGTCGGTTGTAGTTCTGTCGGTTGTAGTTCTGGGCGGTTGTAGTTCTGTCGGTTGTAGTTCTGGGCGGTTGTAGTTCTGTCGGTTGTTGTTCTTGTCGGTTGTAGTTCTGGGCGGTTGTAGTTCTGTCGGTTGTTGTTCTTGTCGGTTGTTGTTCTTGTCGGTTGTTGTTCTTGTCGGTTGTAGTTCTGTCGGTTGTTGTTCTTGTCGGTTGTAGTTCTGGGCGGTTGTAGTTCTGTCGGTTGTTGTTCTTGTCGGTTGTTGTTCTTGTCGGTTGTAGTTCTGTCGGTTGTAGTTCTGGGCGGTTGTAGTTCTGTCGGTTGTAGTTCTGGGCGGTTGTAGTTCTGTCGGTTGTAGTTCTGGGCGGTTGTAGTCCAGGCCGGTTTCGTCATGTGACTATTCAACGCGATCTGATTGGTCTTTCACACCCTCACAAACACTCTCTCCAGATGTGCTGACCGATGTGATCTACAACCCCTGGCTGGGTCTGACTCTGGCCCTGCTGTCGGCCTTCCTCATTGGTGGGAGCGTCATCCTGAAGAAGAAAGCTCTCCTCCGATTGGCCAGCAAGGGACACACCAGAGCAGGTGGGTAGACAAGAGGTCTCACTCCTCCCTGAATTTTACAGATGTTTTTTAATTAATTAATTCTACATTTTGACAATTCTGTCTAATTCTTGCTGTAATCTTTTAATGATGCTGTTAAGAAAAAGAGACAAGCAAACAACATGAAAGGATAAGGTGAATTTAGTCATTTATTATGAGTTTGTTTTTTTGGTCTCTCAATGAGTTAGATGTTAATGTTACAGATGAAGAAATGTAAATGCATGAATCTAAATTGTAGAACCAGAAACTCTGATGAGTTGTTTTGTTCACTTGAAAGCTTCGAGGGTGGGAACGAGTGTTTGACTTCAGGCTCCGTTCCAGAATAAGTGACCAAGTAGGAAGCTGCTCAAGCAGTTTCTTTACTTTGAGTCACTTAAAGTTCAGCAGGAGATTAAATGTAACATTTAAAGTGCATTCTGGGTGTTTTTGTCTGTGCAGGTGACGGAGGCCACAGCTACCTGAAGGACTGGTTGTGGTGGGGCGGCCTGCTGACCAGTAAGACTTTTATTCTGAAGGGGAGATTTACTTTACTTTAGCTTAAAGAAAACTTCTGCAGATTAATAAAAAGTACTTTAAGTGAGTTTTTAATCTGCAGAATGAAAATAAAACACAATTTCTAATACCTTTTTAGTTTAAAAGTCGTATTAATCACCTTCTTCTTCTGTGGTGCCCCCGCAGTGGGAGCTGGAGAGCTCTGCAACTTCGCCGCCTACATGTTCGCTCCGGCCACGCTGGTGACGCCCCTGGGCGCGCTGAGCGTCCTCATCAGGTAGGAGCTCAATATAGCATATACATATACATTATATATATATATATATATACTACCATATACCATATATACCATATACAACTACCACAAAGACACATACACGTTTTGATACATGTTGTTATTATATTATTATAATCATATCATTATCATATTAGCAAGCAAGTCGGGCTCAAGCCTACCCAGAATGCATTGTGGCCCCGTGTGGTTGCAGTGCCGTGCTGTCCTCCTACCTGCTGCAGGAGGTGCTGAACCTGGTGGGGAAGCTCGGCTGTCTGCTGTGCGTCCTGGGCAGCGTCCTGCTGGTCATCCACGCGCCACAGGAACAGGAAGTGACATCACTTCAGGACATGTCCGACAAGCTGCTGGAGCCCGGTGAGCGTCCATCAGATGATAAACAGGAAGTCACAGGAACAGTGACTTCCTGTTAGATCTGTAGGCTACTTGTAGTTTACAGACCTAGTGTGGATTTATTAATAGTGTCTATGAATATACATTCATATCTTTTGTTCTTTTGATGTCTGTGAAACACTTTGATGCTCGGTCTGATATGAAGGGATTAACCTGCATCCTTTGTGCTAAGCTAAGCTAGCATGTGTTGCTGTTGTGCAGGGTTCCTGGCGTACGCGGCCGCCGTGCTGCTGCTGTGCGCCGTGCTCGTCTTGTACTTCTCTCCTCGGGTCGGTCGCTCCAACATCTTCGTCTACGTCGGCATCTGCTCGCTGCTCGGCGCCTTCACCGTCTCCTCCGTGAAGGGCCTCGCCATCGCCGCCAACGCCGGTGAGGCCGAGCACGAGTTCCCTTTCCACTGTTTGATGTTTAAGAACGAGATTAAAGCTTAAAGTGAACGCCGCGGTGTAAAGTTAGTGTGTATAGTTCATAGTTATGTTGTATTACTCGTGTCCTGAAGATAGAGTTTGGGGGTTTTAATTGACTGTAAAAGGAAATATTTCTAATTATTTACAATTAACAGTTCATTATTATTTGTTGAGTTCTGTCTCAACTGTGACCAAAAAGGTTTGAACAAAGTTGATGTAATAATGTGTGTTTGATCTTTGATAAAGTAATGTGGGTTATAATAAATATAATTAATTAAATTAAATGGATTCATGTTATAATAACATATAAATGTGCTTGCATGTATTTATATATTTATATAAATGCATGTTCAATATTTTTACACTCGAATAATCAATAATCAAATGTAAAGACAGTTATTTAACAATATGTTTGTGAGGAGTTACATTTTTATATTTATATATTTATACAGTGTTCCAGTTACAACCTGCTGTAGAGGATACGTCCTGGCTCGTGCGCAATGCATTCTGGGACATAATTGCTCTGCTGGGGGTCACTATAACGTGTGTTTCTGTGTCCAGTGGTTCGAGACGTCTCGGTGCTCGCTAGCCCGCTCACCTGGATCCTGCTGGTCACGCTCATCGTCTCCATAGTGACGCAGGTGAGTTCCTCTCGTCCTCTCCTGTGGACTTGGCATGGCAAGCTAAGCTAAGCTAGGCTAGGCTAAGCTAACGGCTGTGTTGGTGACGTACAAAACTATCTTTCAAAAGTCTCTCTAGTTTCCTAATGACAAAACTAATATTGGTTTGAGGAAGTTTTGAAGCCTAAAGTTCAGCGTTTTGTCCGTCACATCTTGTTTCTTATCAACCAGTATACAGGAAGTGACGTAGGGACCTGTCAATCACCTTGTAGCCCCGCCCTAAAGCATCCCCTGCTTTATGGTCTGTTTGACTCTAAATGACCATAATTTACTAAATGAACATCATTCTGTATTGAAGAAGACTTGAAACTAGAGATTGAGACCAAAAACTAATGTTTACTGAGGGAATACATCAAGAGAAGTAGAGTCATTTATATAGACTTCTATACAACCAGAGGAGTCGCCCCCTGGTGGTCAGGAGAGAGAATGCTGCTTTAACACATGAAGCATAGACTTCTATACAACCAGAGGAGCGCCCCCTGGTGGTCAGGAGAGAGAATGCTGCTTTAACACATGAAGCATAGACTTCTATACAACCAGAGGAGTCACCCCCTGGTGGTCAGGAGAGAGAATGCAGCTTTAACACATGAAGCATAGACTTCTATACAACCAGAGGAGTCGCCCCCTGGTGGTCAGGAGAGAGAATGCAGCTTTAACACATGACGCATAGACTTCTATACAACCAGAGGAGTCGCCCCCTGGTGGTCAGGAGATAGAATGCAGCTTTAACACATGACGCATAGACTTCTATACAACCAGAGGAGTCGCCCCCTGGTGGTCAGGAGAGAGAATGCAGCTTCAACACATGAAGCATAGACTTCTATACAACCAGAGGAGTCGCCCCCTGGTGGTCAGTAGAGAGAATGCAGCTTTAACACATGAAGCATAGACTTCTATACAACCAGAGGAGTCGCCCCCTGGTGGTCAGGAGAGAGAATGCAGCTTGTTAAAGAACCAGAGGACTTGGTCTCACCTGTCTGTCTGCCTGCAGGTGAACTACCTGAACAAGTCTCTGGACAGCTTCAACACCCTGCTGGTCTACCCCGTCTACTACGTCCTCTTCACCACCGTGGTTCTGTCGACCTCCGTCATCCTCTTCCAGGAGTGGAGTAGCATGGCAGCCGTGGATGTGGTCACGACGCTGGGCGCCTTCCTGGTCATCGTGGTGGGCGTGGCCATGCTGCACCTCTTCAAGGAGACGCAGGTCGGTGGCCTCGTAACTTTTGTCCTACTCCCCCTTTTAATTTACTCTCAAGTTACACTTTTTCTTCTTACAATGTCCCCGACCTCCGTATTTGTTTAATTTCTTTTACCTACAATAAGCCTGATTCATGTTCATAGAAAAATATTGATGATGTTCATGGTCCCCAGAAGAGGAATCCTTCTGACGTTCACGGTTTTAGATGTCAGTGACACATTTGATGTACCTTTTCTCCAGAGATCTGCGGCGGACATCTTGACTGTCATCATCTGGTGTTCACATACTTTAGTTCATGTTTCATATTTGACAAAAAGAAACAGGGTAAATAAACTCTAAAACAAACTCTGGTGTCTTTCAGATGACAATGGTGCAGCTGACCAATCAGCTGCCTCAGCCGGTGGAGAGGGCGGGGCTTCCACGGGAGGTTTCAGCCAATGAAGGAGCAGCAGCAGGAGGCAGGAGCAGGACTAAAAAAGATGACAAATACGGACTGATGGACAACAGGGTGATAGAGAGTCTTCCTCCGATGAGAGATGAAGGGCCGAGGGTCTTCATCATCAGCTGAAGAAGAACTCAGGTTTCTGCTTCCTGTCTGGACTTTGTAGTCCAGACTGGTTGGGTTGTAGTCCTCATTCTGTTAGTCTTCTTTTAAAAAGGTTCCTGTTCATCGTTGAGGTCCATCAGCTTTCAAGCTAGACAAACTAAACTCTGAGTCACTTCCAACAACACATACAACTACTACAAAGACACAAACAACTACTACAAAGACACAAACAACTACTACAAAGACACAAACAACTACTACAAAGACACATACAACTACTACAAAGACACAAACAACTACTACAAAGACACATACAACTACTACAAAGACACAAACAACTACTACAAAGACACAAACAACTACTACAAAGACACAAACAACTACTACAAAGACACATACAACTACTACAAAGACACAAACAACTACTACAAAGACACAAACAACTACTACAAAGACACATACAACTACTACAAAGACACAAACAACTACTACAAAGACACAAACAACTACTACAAAGACACATACAACTACTACAAAGACACAAACAACTACTACAAAGACACATACAACTACTACAAAGACACAAACAACTACTACAAAGACACATACAACTACTACAAAGACACATACAACTACTACAAAGACACATACAACTACTACAAAGACTCATACAACTACTACAAAGACACAAACAACTACTACAAAGACTCATACAACTACTACAAAGACACATACAACTACTACAAAGACATACAACTACTACAAAGACACATACAACTACTACAAAGACATATACAACTACTACAAAGACATACAACTACTACAAAGACATACAACTACTACAAAGACACATACAACTACTACAAAGACACATACAACTACTACAAAGACTCATACAACTACTACAAAGACACAAACAACTACTACAAAGACTCATACAACTACTACAAAGACACATACAACTACTACAAAGACATACAACTACTACAAAGACACATACAACTACTACAAAGACACATACAACTACTACAAAGACACATACAACTACTACAAAGACACATACAACTACTACAAAGACACAAACAACTAC
>NC_046979.1:632500-652500 GCF_009769545.1 Cyclopterus lumpus | reverse complement strand
GTAGATAGGTGAGTAGGTAGGTAGGTGAGTAGGTAGGTGAGTAGATAGGTGAGTAGGTAGGTGAGTAGGTAGATAGGTGAGTAGATAGGTGAGTAGGTAGGTAGGTGAGTAGATAGGTGAGTAGGTAGGTAGGTGAGTAGATAGGTGAGTAGATAGGTGAGTAGGTAGGTAGGTGAGTAGATAGGTGAGTAGATAGGTGAGTAGGTAGGTGAGTAGATAGGTGAGTAGGTAGGTGAGTAGATAGGTGAGTAGATAGGTGAGTAGGCAGGTAGGTAGGTAGATAGGTGAGTAGATAGGTGTCTATCCATCCATCGGATGGATGGATGGATTGTTAGATAGATAGATAGATATTTCTCTATCCATCTATTTATCCTCTATCAATTCAATAGGCTTTATTGACATGAATGTTGCAACAACAATATTGCCAAAGCACCAAGACATAGCAACACAACAAATATACAATTCATATGGATAATAATAATAACAGAAATAATTACTTTGAAAGAAAATACAGTTGTGTTTCTTGGGACACAATAAACAAAGTGTGATTTCCACATGTCACCATCTTGAATGGGTAATGTTTGGCTTTGTTGTGCTCAATGTATTTAACATATCCCATAATTGGTTTTGATGTATGGAGCTTTCAATTTCCTCCAATCTTTCATTTGTATAATGTAGTTTTTTGTTCCTAATTGTGTATTTATATTTTTTGAGAGTTTCGCTAAAGCTAATTCGTAAGTCTTGATTGTTTGGTTGACGATGTATTAAATTTGATATTTTTCGCAGATCTTTTCTGATACTTTTACATTAATTTTCAAATCATTTTTCATTAATATGTTTCTTCTTGTACTGTCTCTTAGTTTTGACAAGGTTGGCTTTAATAGCTGCCTCGTGAAACAGTGTGTTGACGTCAGCAGTGGTCATGTTAACGCCACCCTTGGTCGTGTCGTACCGATTTCCCCTGAATTCCAACATTTTACTGAATAGATCAGGGGAATCTAACGCCATGAAGAATTTGTCCCCACTGTCCTGAGTCCATCTGTATGTTGGGTTGAGTTGGTACAGCTTACTGGACTCCTTTTTGGGGGGTTGAGTTGATTTGATGTTTTAAAATAGACTTTTATTTGGTTGTGGTCTGAAAGTGGGGATTGCTGCCTGACAGTGATCCATTGATAGTGGAGGGGTCCATGTCAGTGAGAGCATAGTGGACTACACTACAGCCAAGAGCTGAGGAGTATGTGAACCTCCCTAAAGAGTCCCCTCTGAACCTCCCATTAACTATGGACAGGCCTAAGGCCCGACAGAGGTGCACTACCTCCCTACCATTCTGATTTATTTGACAGTCGAGGTTGTTCTGGTTGATGATGGTTGGTGTGATGTAAAGAGGGGCTTGACCAAACACATGGCTGTAGCCCTGTGGGTCCAGGAAGTCCGGCTCACATCCAGTCCTTCAGGTCTCCACACAACAGCACAATTCCTTGGGCCTGGAAATAGCTGATCTCTGTGTGGAGAGAATCAAAGATGTCCTCCTCATAATAAGGAGACTCTGCTGGAGGATAGATAGATAGATAGATAGATAGATAGATAGATATTGGTAGATAGGTAGGTAGATAGATAGATAGACCCCCCCCCCGTCCCCTTTACCCAAAGCTCCCTTCTTGGCCCGTGAGCTTTCCTCATCCTCCCTGCTCTTCCTCTTCAGATCCTGACCCTTCTCCTCATCCTCCTCCATGTCAACCTCACCGTCTGACCACACGACACCCGCCTCCTGCCCACATCTTTCCTTCCCTGCCCCCTCATCCCCCACCTGCTGAGACACTCCAGCCCTCTCCTCCTCCACTTCCTGGACCACCTCTGTCCCCCTACCCCCCACCTGCTGGACCACCTCTGCCCTCTCTTCCTCCACTTCCTGGGCCACCTCTGCCCCTTCTCCTTCACCCTGCTGGGTCCCACCCTGAACCCTCTCTTCACCCTGCTGGGACCCCAGCCCCTCCTGAACCCTCTCTTCACCCTGCTGGGACCCCAGCCCCTCCTGAACCCTCTCTTCACCCCGATGGGCCCCCAGCCCCTCCTGAACCCCCTCTTCACCCTGCTGGGTCCCACCCTGAACCCTCTCTTCACCCTGCTGGGTCCCACCATGAACCCTCTCTTCACCCTGCTGGGACCCCAGCCCCTCCTGAACCCTCTCTTCACCCTGCTGGGCCCCCAGCCCCTCCAGAACCCCCTCTTCACCCTGCTGGGTCCCACCCTGAACCCTCTCTTCACCCTGCTGGGTCCCACCCTGAACCCTCTCTTCACCCTGCTGGGACCCCAGCCCCTCCTGAACCCTCTCTTCACCCTGCTGGGCCCCCAGCCCCTCCTGAACCCCCTCTTCACCCTGCTGGGTCCCACCCTGAACCCTCTCTTCACCCTGCTGGGTCCCACCCTGAACCCTCTCTTCACCCTGCTGGGACCCCAGCCCCTCCTGAACCCCCTCTTCACCCTGCTGGGTCCCACCCTGAACCCTCTCTTCACCCTGCTGGGCCCCACCCTGAACCCTCTCTTCACCCTGCTGGGCCCCACCCGTCTGCCCCTGTCCTCCCTGCGCCTCCTGCCGGTCCCCTCCGACCCCCTCAGGACCCTTGTGGTTCTGTCCCTCAGAAGCCGCTTCACTAGAAGCGTCCCGCCTAATGCCCCTCTCGTCCACACCTGAATCACTTCCCGTTTCCAGAGGTCACATACAACACGTAATCAAAGCCCTCGACTCTGGTCCTGATCACAAAGTCGAGCTCCTGACCCCTGTTATTCAGGACCATGAGGAGCTGCCTCCTGTGAGACACCACGTGCTTCTGCAGGGAAGACCTGCACCCCGAGGAGACCCGTGGGTACATTTCGGGAGGTTAAAGAGCTGTAGCGGTAGAATGGTATTAGCAGGTAGACCTGAGATGACCAGAACCTACCCTACAACACTCACTACAACACGCACTACAACACGCACTACAACACACACTACAACACGCACTACAACACACACTACAACACACACTACAACACACACTACAACACAACACTACAACACACACTACAACACACACTACAACACACACTACAACACACACTACAACACACACTACAACACAACACTACAACACACACTACAACACACACTACAACACACACTACAACACACACTACAACACACACTACAACACAACACTACAACACACACTACAACACACACTACAACACACACTACAACACACACTACAACACACACTACAACACACACTACAACACGCACTACAACACACACTACAACACACACTACAACACAACACTACAACACACACTACAACACACACTACAACACAACACTACAACACACACTACAACACACACTACAACACAACACACACTACAACACACACTACAACACAACACTACAACAAACACTACAACACAACACACACTACAACACACACACTACAACACAACACTACAACACACACTACAACACACACTACAACACAACACTACAACACACACTACAACACACACACTACAACACAACACTACAACACAACACACACTACAACACGCACTACAACACAACACTACAACACACACACTACAACACACACTACAACAAACACTACAACAAACACTACAACACACACTACAACACACACTACAACACAACACACACTACAACACACACTACAACACAACACTACAACACGCACTTCAACACACACTACAACACACACTACAACACAACACACACTACAACACAACACACTACAACACAACACACACTACAACACACACACTACAACACAACACTACAACACAACACTACAACACAACACTACAACAAACACTACAACACAACACACACTACAACACACACACTACAACACAACACTACAACACACTACAACACACACTACAACACAACACTACAACACACACTACAACACACACTACAACACAACACACACTACAACACACACACTACAACACAACACTACAACACACTACAACACACACTACAACACAACACTACAACACACACTACAACACACACTACAACACACACTACAACACGCACTACAACACAACACTACAACACACACTACAACACAACACACACTACAACACACACACTACAACACACACTACAACACAACACTACAACACACACTTCAACACACACTACAACACACACTACAACACACACTACAACACAACACTACAACACACACTACAACACACACTACAACACACACTACAACACAACACTACAACACACACTTCAACACACAATACAACACACACTACAACACACACTACAACACGCACTACAACACAACACTACAACACACACTACAACACAACAACACACACTACAACACAACACACACTACAACACACACACTACAACACACACACTACAACACACACTACAACACAACACTACAACACACACTTCAACACACACTACAACACACACTACAACACACACTACAACACAACACTACAACACACACTTCAACACACACTACAACACACACACTACAACACGCACTACAACACGCACTACAACACAACACTACAACACACACACTACAACACAACACACACTACAACACACACTACAACACACACACTACAACACACACTACAACACAACACGCACTACAACACACACTACAACACACACACTACAACACACACTACAACACACACTACAACACAACACTACAACACACACTACAACACACACTACAACACACACTACAACACAACACTACAACAAACACTACAACACAACACACACTACAACACACACACACTACAACACAACACTACAACACACACTACAACACACACTACAACACACACTACAACACAACACTACAACACACACTACAACACAACACACACTACAACACACACTACAACACACACACTACAACACACACTACAACACACACTACAACACAACACTACAACACACACTACAACACAACACACACTACAACACACACACTACAACACAACACTACAACACACACTACAACACAACACGCACTACAACACACACTACAACACACACTACAACACAACACGCACTACAACACACACTACAACACACACTACAACACAACACTACAACACAACACTACAACACACACTACAACAAACACTACAACACAACACACACTACAACACACAACACTACAACACACACTACAACACAACACTACAACAAACACTACAACACAACACACACTACAACACACACACTACAACACAACAATACAACACACACTACAACACAACACTACAACACACACTACAACACACACTACAACACAACACTACAACACACACTTCAACACACACTACAACACACACTACAACACACACTACAACACAACACTACAACACACACTTCAACACACACTACAACACACACTACAACACACACTACAACACAACACTACAACACACACTTCAACACACAATACAACACACACTACAACACGCACTACAACACGCACTACAACACAACACTACAACACACACTACAACACAACAACACACACTACAACACAACACACACTACAACACACACACTACAACACAACACACACTACAACACACACACTACAACACACACACTACAACACACACTACAACACAACACTACAACACACACTTCAACACACACTACAACACACACACTACAACACAACACACACTACAACACACACACTACAACACACACACTACAACACACACTACAACACAACACTACAACACACACTTCAACACACACTACAACACACACTACAACACACACTACAACACAACACTACAACACACACTTCAACACACACTACAACACACACACTACAACACGCACTACAACACGCACTACAACACACACACTACAACACACACACTACAACACAACACACACTACAACACACACACTACAACACAACACTACAACACAACACTACAACACACACTACAACACACACACTACAACACAACACTACAACACACACTACAACACACACTACAACACAACACTACAACACAACACTACAACACACACTACAACACACACACTACAACACAACACTACAACACACACTACAACACAACACACACTACAACACAACACTACAACAAACACTACAACACACACTACAACACACACACTACAACACAACACTACAACACACACTACAACACAACACGCACTACAACACACACTACAACACAACACTACAACACACACTACAACACAACACACACTACAACACACACTACAACACAACACTACAACACACACTACAACACAACACACACTACAACACACACTACAACACACACTACAACACAACACTACAACACACACTACAACACAACACACACTACAACACACACTACAACACTACACTACAACAAACACTACAACACAACACACACTACAACACACACACTACAACACAACACTACAACACACACTACAACACAACACGCACTACAACACACACTACAACACACACTACAACACACACACTACAACACACACTACAACACACACTACAACACAACACTACAACACACACTACAACACACACTACAACACAACACTACAACACACACTACAACACAACACACACTACAACACGCACTACAACACAACACTACAACACACACACTACAACACACACTACAACACAACACTACAACACACACTACAACACAACACTACAACACAACACTACAACACACACTACAACACAACACTACAACACAACACTACAACACACACTACAACACAACACACACTACAACACGCACTACAACACAACACTACAACACACACTACAACACAACACACACTACAACAAACACTACAACACACACTACAACACACACTACAACACAACACTACAACAAACACTACAACACAACACACACTACAACACAACACACACTACAACACACACACTACAACACAACACTACAACACACACTACAACACACACTACAACACAACACTACAACAAACACTACAACACAACACACACTACAACACAACACTACAACAAACACTACAACACAACACACACTACAACACACACTACAACACACACTACAACACAACACTACAACACACACTACAACACACACTACAACACAACACTACAACACACACTACAACACAACACACACTACAACACGCACTACAACACAACACTACAACACACACACTACAACACACACTACAACAAACACTACAACACACACTACAACAAACACTACAACACACACTACAACACACACTACAACACAACACACACTACAACACACACTACAACACACACTACAACACACACACTACAACACACACTACAACACAACACTACAACACACACTACAACACACACTACAACACACACTACAACACAACACTACAACACACACTACAACACACACTACAACACACACTACAACACACACTACAACACGCACTACAACACAACACTACAACACACACTACAACACAACACACACTACAACACACACACTACAACACACACTACAACACACACTACAACACGCACTACAACACAACACTACAACACACACTACAACACAACAACACACACTACAACACAACACACACTACAACACACACACTACAACACACACACTACAACACACACTACAACACAACACTACAACACACACTTCAACACACACTACAACACACACTACAACACACACTACAACACAACACTACAACACACACTTCAACACACACTACAACACACACTACAACACACACTACAACACAACACTACAACACACACTACAACACAACACTACAACACACACTACAACACACACTACAACACACACTACAACACACACTACAACACACACTACAACACAACACTACAACACACACTTCAACACACACTACAACACGCACTACAACACGCACTACAACACGCACTACAACACAACACTACAACACACACACTACAACACAACACACACTACAACACACACACTACAACACACACTACAACACAACACGCACTACAACACACACTACAACACACACACTACAACACACACTACAACACACACTACAACACAACACTACAACACACACTACAACACACACTACAACACAACACTACAACAAACACTACAACACAACACACACTACAACACACACACACTACAACACAACACTACAACACACACTACAACACACACACTACAACACACACTACAACACACACTACAACACAACACTACAACACACACTACAACACAACACACACTACAACACACACTACAACACACACACTACAACACACACTACAACACACACTACAACACAACACTACAACACACACTACAACACAACACACACTACAACACACACTACAACACACACACTACAACACAACACTACAACACACACTACAACACAACACGCACTACAACACACACTACAACACACACTACAACACACACTACAACACGCACTACAACACACACTACAATACACACTACAACACAACACTACAACACAACACTACAACACAACACTACAACAAACACTACAACACACACTACAACACAACACTACAACACAACACTACAACACAACACTACAACAAACACTACAACACAACACTACAACACAACACTACAACACAACACTACAACACAACACTACAACACAAAACTACAACACACACTACAACAAACACTACAACACAACACACACTACAACACACAACACTACAACACACACTACAACACAACACTACAACAAACACTACAACACAACACACACTACAACACACACACTACAACACAACAATACAACACACACTACTACACACACTACAACACAACACTACAACACACACTACACTACAACACACACTACAACACACACTACAACACAACACTACAACACACACTACAACACAACACTACAACACAACACACACTACAACACACACACTACAACACAACAATACAACACACACTACTACACACACTACAACACAACACTACAACACACACTACAACACAACACACACTACAACACACACACTACAACACAACACTACAACACACACTACAACACACACACTACAACACACACTACAACACACACTACAACACAACACTACAACACACACTACAACACAACACACACTACAACACAACACTACAACAAACACTACAACACACACTACAACACACACACTACAACACAACACTACAACACACACTACAACACAACACGCACTACAACACACACTACAACACAACACTACAACACACACTACAACACAACACACACTACAACACACACTACAACACAACACTACATCAAACACTACAACACAACACACACTAAAACACACACTACAACACACACTACAACACAACACACACTACAACACACACTACAACACTACACTACAACAAACACTACAACACAACACACACTACAACACACACACTACAACACAACACTACAACACACACTACAACACAACACACACTACAACACGCACTACAACACAACACTACAACACACACTACAACACAACACACACTACAACACACACTACAACACAACACTACAACAAACACTACAACACACACTACAACACAACACACACTACAACACACACTACAACACACACTACAACACAACACTACAACACACACTACAACACAACACACACTACAACACACACTACAACACACACACTACAACACACACTACAACACACACTACAACAAACACTACAACACAACACACACTACAACACACACACTACAACACACACTACAACACACACTACAACACAACACGCACTACAACACACACTACAACACACACACTACAACACAACACTACAACACACACTACAACACAACACACACTACAACACGCACTACAACACAACACTACAACACACACTACAACACAACACACACTACAACACACACTACAACACAACACTACAACAAACACTACAACACACACTACAACACAACACACACTACAACACACACACTACAACACACACTACAACACTACACTACAACAAACACTACAACACAACACACACTACAACACACACACTACAACACACACTACAACACACACTACAACACAACACGCACTACAACACACACTACAACACACACTACAACACACACACTACAACACACACTACAACACACACTACAACACAACACTACAACACACACTACAACACACACTACAACACAACACTACAACACACACTACAACACAACACACACTACAACACGCACTACAACACAACACTACAACACACACACTACAACACACACTACAACACAACACTACAACACACACTACAACACAACACTACAACACAACACTACAACACACACTACAACACAACACTACAACACAACACTACAACACACACTACAACACAACACACACTACAACACGCACTACAACACAACACTACAACACACACTACAACACAACACACACTACAACAAACACTACAACACACACTACAACACACACTACAACACAACACTACAACAAACACTACAACACAACACACACTACAACACAACACACACTACAACACACACACTACAAAACAACACTACAACACACACTACAACACACACTACAACACAACACTACAACACACACTACAACACAACACACACTACAACACAACACTACAACAAACACTACAACACAACACACACTACAACACAACACTACAACACACACTACAACACACACTACAACACAACACTACAACACACACTACAACACAACACACACTACAACACGCACTACAACACAACACTACAACACACACACTACAACACACACTACAACAAACACTACAACACACACTACAACAAACACTACAACACACACTACAACACACACACTACAACACACACTACAACACAACACTACAACACACACTACAACACACACTACAACACAACACTACAACACACACTACAACACACACTACAACACACACTACAACACACACTACAACACGCACTACAACACAACACTACAACACACACTACAACACAACACACACTACAACACACACACTACAACACACACACTACAACACAACACTACAACACACACTACAACACAACACGCACTACAACACACACTACAACACAACACTACAACACACACTACAACACAACACACACTACAACACACACTACAACACAACACTACATCAAACACTACAACACAACACACACTAAAACACACACTACAACACACACTACAACACAACACTACAACACACACTACAACACAACACACACTACAACACACACTACAACACTACACTACAACAAACACTACAACACAACACACACTACAACACACACACTACAACACAACACTACAACACACACTACAACACAACACACACTACAACACGCACTACAACACAACACTACAACACACACACTACAACACACACTACAACAAACACTACAACACACACTACAACACAACACTACAACACGCACACTTCAACACACACTACAACACAACACACACTACAACACAACACTACAACACAACACACACTACAACAAACACTACAACACACACTACAACACACACTACAACACAACACTACAACACGCACTTCAACACAACACACACTACAACACAACACACACTACAACACACACACTACAACACGCACTACAACACACACTACAACACACACTACAACACAACACTACAACACACACTACAACACAACACACACTACAACACACACTACAACACAACACTACAACACACACTACACTACAACACACACTACAACACACACTACAACACACACACTACAACACACACTACAACACACACTACAACACACACTACAACACACACTACAACACACACACTACAACACACACTACAACAAACACTACAACACACACTACAACAAACACTACAACACACACTACAACACAACACACACTACAACACAACACTACAACACACACACTACAACACAACACACACTACAACACACACTATAACACACACACTACAACACACACACTACAACACACACTACAACACACACTACAACACAACACTACAACAAACACTACAACACAACACACACTACAACACACACTATAACACACACACTACAACACACACTACAACACACACACTACAACACACACTACAACACACACACTACAACACACGCACTACAACACACACTATAACACACACACTACAACACACACTACAACACACACTGCAACACAACACTACAACACACACTATAACACACACACTACAACACACACTACAACACACACACTACAACACACACTACAACACACACACTACAACACACGCACTACAACACACACTATAACACACACACTACAACACACACTACAACACACACTGCAACACAACACTACAACACACACTACAACACACACTACAACACACACACTACAACACACACACTACAACACAACACACACTACAACACACACTACAACACACACTACAACACAACACTACAACACAACACTACAACACACACACTACAACACGCACTACAACACACACTACAACACACACTACAACACACACACTACAACACACACTACAACACACACTACAACACGCACTACAACACACACTACAACACACACACTACAACACACACACTACAACACACACTACAACACACACTACAACACACACACTACAAAACACACACTACAACACACACACTACAACACACACTACAACACACACTACAACACAACACTACAACACGCACTTCAACACACACTACAACACAACACACACTACAACACACACACTACAACACACACTACAACACGCACTACAACACACACTACAACACAACAACACACATTACAACAACACACACTACAACACAACACACACTACAACACACACTACAACACACACACTACAACACACACTACAACACAACACTACAACACACACTACAACACAACACTACAACACACACTACAACACAACAACAACACACACTACAACACAACACACACTACAACACACACTACAACACACACACTACAACACACACTACAACACAACACTACAACACACACTACAACACAGCACACACTACAACACAACACACACAACAACACACACTTCAACACACACACTACAACAAACACTACAACACACACTACAACACAACACACACTACAACACACACTACAACACACGCACTACAACACACACTACAACACACACTACAACACACACTGCAACACAACACTACAACACACACTATAACACACACACTACAACACACTACAACACACACTACAACACACACTACAACACACACACTACAACACACACACTACAACACACGCACTACAACACACACTATAACACACACACTACAACACACACTACAACACACACACTACAACACACACTACAACACACTACAACACACACACTACAACACACGCACTACAACACACACTATAACACACACACTACAACACACACTACAACACACACACTACAACACACGCACTACAACACACACTATAACACACACACTACAACACACACTACAACACACACACTACAACACACACTACAACACACTACAACACACACACTACAACACACGCACTACAACACACACTATAACACACACACTACAACACACACTACAACACACACACTACAACACACACAACAACACACACTACAACACACACACTACAACAAACACTACAACACACACTACAACACACACTACAACACACACACTACAACACACACTACAACACACACTACAACACACACACTACAACACACGCACTACAACACACATTATAACACACACACTACAACACACACTACAACACAACACTACAACACACACTACAACACACACTACAACACACACTACAACACACACACACTACAACACACACTACAACACACACTACAACACACACACTACAACACACACTACAACACACACACTGCAACACACACACTACAACACACACTACAACACACACTACAACACACACACTACAACACACACTACAGCACACACTACAACACACACTACAACGCACACACTACAACACACACTACAACACACACTACAACACACACTACAACACACACTACAACACACACACACTACAACACGCACTACAACACAACACTACAACACACACTATAACACAACACACACTACAACACACACACTACAACACACACACTACAACACAACACACACTACAACACACACTACAACACACGCACTACAACACAACACTACAACACACACACTACAACACACACTACAACACGCACTACAACACACACTACAACACACACTACAACACGCACTACAACACACACTACAACACACACACTACAACACACACTACAACACACACACTACAACACAACACTACAACACACACTACAACACACACACTACAACACACACTACAACACACACTACAACACACACTACAACACACGCACTACAACACAACACTACAACACACACACTACAACACACACTACAACACACACTACAACACACACTACAACACACACTACAACACGCACTACAACACACACTACAACACACACACTACAACACACACTACAACACACACACTACAACACAACACTACAACACACACTACAACACACACACTACAACACACACTACAACACACACACTACAACACACACACTACAACACACACTACAACACACACTACAACACACACTACAACACACACTACAACACACACACTACAACACACACACTACAACACACACTACAACACACACTACAACACACACTACAACACACACACTACAACACACACTACAACACACACTACAACACACACTACAACACACACACTACAACACACACTACAACACACACTACAACACACACTACAACACACACTACAACACACACACTACAACACAAACACTACAACACACACTACAACACACACACTACAACACACACTACAACACACACTACAACACACACACTACAACACACACTACAACACACACTACAACACACACTACAACACACACCGTTCTCTGTCGACCACTTTCAACAAGAAAAACAGACAAAAACCACCATTTACTCACAAAACAACGCTCTCAACTCCCAACCTACTGAGAGGGAGAGAGAGAGGGAGGAAGGGAGGGAAAGAGAGAGAGCAAGGGAGGGAGAGAGAGAGAGAGGGAGAGAGACAGAGAGAGAGAGGGAGGAAGGGAGGGAGAGGGAGGAAGGGAGGGAGAGAGAGAGAGAGAGAGGGAGAGAGACAGAGAGACAGGGAGAGGGAGGGAGACAGAGAGAGAGAGAGAGACAGAGAGAGGGACAGAGAGAGAGAGACAGAGAGAGGGAGAGGGAGAGGGAGAGGGAGAGAGAGAGAGGGGAGAGAGAGAGAGGGAGAGAGACAGAGAGACAGAGAGAGGGAGAGGGAGGGAGAGAGAGAGAGAGACAGAGAGAGGGACAGAGACAGAGAGAGAGAGGCAGAGAGAGGGAGAGGGAGGGAGACAGAGAGAGAGAGAGAGAGAGAGAGACAGAGAGAGGGAGAGGGAGGGAGGAAGGGAGGGAGAGAGACAGAGATTTTTAAAAACCTTAAAACCTTTATTTTACATTAAAAAACGAACAAACAAACAGAACATTGCTCACTTCAAAACCAAATCAAACAACAAAAACAACCAAAACCAACAAACCCAATGTTTCTGTCCGCTGGTGGTCGTGAGACCCCGTTTCAATGCCATCGTTTCAGTCAAAGTTTCTCCTCCTCTGGGCTGAGTCGCTCCTCCGGGTCGTTCCTCCGGGTCGCTCCTCCGGGTCGGATAGATTTAATGAGTTTTGGCAGATCGGTGAAGTGCTTCTCCACTTCACACTTCCTATTCTTCGTGTCTTTGAGGAACCATTTCAGCCTGGCCAGACTATATTCCTTCTGACAGTCACTTTCATCAGAGGACCCACTCGCTACCACAGAGTCCTCATCCGTACTGGACTCAGACTCATTCCCTTTGCCCAAAGCTCCCTTTTGTTCTGCGAGCTTTCTTCGTCCCCCGCCGGCCTTCCTCTTCAGAGGATGAAGCTTCTCCTCACCCTCCTCCATTCCCACACTTTTCATTCCCTCCTCTTTCCTGCCCCCTACCCACCTCCACCTGTCCTCCAGTGCACTCCTGGCTGTCCTCCTGAATATGTGCTCCTCCCTGGGCCGCCCCTGCCCCCTCTTCTTCCACCTGCAGTACTACACCTGCCCTCTCCCCCTCCATCTCCTGGGCCACCACTGCCCCTTCTTCTTCCTCTTCCTCCTCCTGCTGCTGACCCATCTCAGTCCCTTCTTCCTCTTCCTCCTGCTGCTGCCCCACCTCTGCCCCTCTCTGTGGTCACCTGCTTCACCCCACCTGCCTCCTCCTGTTGCTGCTCCCGACCCCCCTCCGTGTCCTCTCCGTCTTTGGGGTCCCCCCTGGTGTCGTCCTGTCCACCAGCCTTCCTCCGAGGACAGGCCCTGCTCTGATGTCCTTCCCTCCCACAGTTAAAACACTTCATATTGTCAGTTTTTGCATAGATGATAAAAAGAGAGTTATCAGCTCTCACCGTGAAGGTGATGTCCAAGTCCTCGCTCCTGCCATGAAATAGCATGAAGCATTGCCTCCTGTGCGACACCACGTGCTTCAATAGTGGAGAGCTGCTCCCAGAGGACATCTTCCTCACCTGGGACGTGACCCTCCCGTGCTTCGACAGCTCCCCCACCAGTACCTCGTCCTTCACGAACGGCGGTACGTTCGCCACCGTCACCCCCACCGCCGCCGTGACCAGGGGAGAGACGGGGACGTGTTGAACACCACGACCCCGCTCTCCACCACCATGTTGACCTTGCTGACGCTGTCCAGGAACAAGACCACAGCCTTGTTCATCCGGGCAGCAGACTTCACGCTGCTGTAGCCCACCACCTCCCCCACCGCCAGGCTGCAGTCCTCCACAGAGCAAAGGGAAACTGGGCATAAGCCGAATCCCGTGCCTGCGTGTGAGCCAGCTTAAGTCCATCTCGGCGTGCTAACTCCGTTAGCACTCCGCTAACACGTCGCTAGCGCGTCGCTAGCACTCCGCTAGCACGTCGCTAGCCCGCCGTTAGCGCGCGCCGGCGGCTCGCAAACAGCCACACTCAACCCACCAAACCCCCCTCGTGCACACAGTACCCCACTCGACACCGACACATACACTGATCTACACTCACTACGAGACACACGGGAAACAACACCGTCAACTCCGACATGACGCTCTCCGCTCCCAACCTCCGACCTCACGCTCAGAGAGAGAGAGAGAGAGAGAGAGAGAGCGAGAGACCACATTGATACAGAGGGAGGGAGAGAGAGAGAGAGAGAGAGAGAGAGAGAGAGAGAGCGAGAGGGAGAGAGAGACCACATTGATACAGAGGGAGGGAGAGAGAGAGAGAGATTTTTTTTGATTTTTAGAAAACCTTTATTTTACATAAAAAAACGAACAAACAAACAGAACATTGCACTTACATCAAAACTAAATCAAACAACAAAAACAACCAAAAACAACAAACGTAACGCTTCTGTCCTCTGGTGGTCCTGAGACCCCGTTTCAATGTCATAGTCCAGGTTTCTCCTCCTCTGGGCTGAGTCGCTCCTCAGGGTTGCGCCTCAGGGCCGCTCTTCTGGACTGCTCCTCCGTGCTGCTCCTCTGGGCTGCTCCTCCGTGCCGCTCCTCTGGGCTGCTCCTCCGTGCTGCTCCTCTGGGCTGCTCCTCCGTGCCGCTCCTCTGGGCTGCTCCTCTGGGCTGCTCCTCTGGGCTGCTCGTCCGGGCTGCTCCTCCGTGCTGCTCCTCCGGATCTCCGGCCTCCTGTGCTTGGCTGTCAGCCTCCTCCTTCAGCCCTTTATTCACCACCGTCCTGATCTTCTGAAGCCTATAAATCTCCTGGCGTGTAAAACCTCTCCTCGTCTTGTTCTTCATATGAAGCCGGATAGATAGAATCAGCTTCGGCAGATCGGTGAAGTGCTTCTCCACTTCACACTTCCTATTCTTTATGTCCTTGAGGAAATATTTCAGCCTGGCCAGACTATATTCCCTCTCACAGTCAGTGTCATCAGAGGACCCACTCTCTGCCACAGAGTAGTCGTCCATACTGGACTCAGACTCGTACCCTTGGCCCACAGGTCCCTTTTTTTTCTGCGAGCCTTCCTCGTCCCCCCCGGCCTTCCTCTTCAGGTTCGCCACCGTCACCCTCACCTCCGCCGTGAACAGGGGAGAGACGGGGACGTGTCGAACACCACGACCCCGCTCTCCACCACCGTGTTGACCTTGCTGACGCTGTCCAGGAACAAGACCACAGCCTTGTTCATCCAGGCAGCGGACTTCACGCTGCTGTAGCCCACCACCTCCCCCACCGCCAGGCTGCAGTCCTCCACCGAGCACGGGAAACTGGGCATAAGCCGAATCCCGTGCCTGCGTGTGAGCCAGCTCAAATCCAGCCCGCCGTTAGCACGTCGCTAGCCCGCCGTTGGCACGTCGCTAGCCCGCTGTTGGCACGTCGCTAGCCCGCCGTTAGCACGTCGCTAGCCCGCCGTTAGCACGTCGCTAACCCGCCGTTGGCACGTCGCTAGCCCGCCGTTGGCACGCCGCTAGCGCGCCGGCGGCTCACAAATACCCACACTCAACCCACCAAACCCCCCTCGTGCACACAGTACCCCACTCAACACCGACACATACACTGATCTACACTCACTACGAGACACACGGGAAACAACACCGTCAACTCCGACATGACGCTCTCCGCTCCCAACCTCCAACCTCACGCTCAGAGAGAGAGAGAGAGAGAGAGAGAGAGAGAGAGAGAGAGAGGAGAATCTCACAGAGCAGCAGTGGAGACTACCAGGGCAGAAGAATGTTCTCCTGTATCAGGAATGTTCTTCTGTATTTGGAATGTTCTCCTGTATTTGGAATGTTCTCCTGTATCTGGAATGTTCTCCTGTATTTGGAATGTTCTCCTGTATTTGGAATGTTCTCCTGTATCTGGAATGTTCTCCTGTATTTGGAATGTTCTCCTGTATTTGGAATGTTCTCCTGTATCTGGAATGTTCTCCTGTATCTGGAATGTTCTCCTGTATTTGGAATGTTCTCCTGTATTTGGAATGTTCTCCTGTATCTGGAATGTTCTCCTGTATTTGGAATGTTCTCCTGTATCAGGAATGTTCTCCTGTATCTGGAATGTTCTCCTGTATTTGGAATGTTCTCCTGTATCTGGAATATTCTCCTGTATTTGGAATGTTCTTCTGTATTTGGAATGTTCTCCTGTATCTGGAATGTTCTCCTGTATTTGGAATGTTCTTCTGTATTTGGAATGTTCTCCTGTATCAGGAATGTTCTCCTGTATCAGGAATGTTCTCCTGTATTTGGAATGTTCTCCTGTATCAGGAATGTTCTCCTGTATCTGGAATGTTCTCCTGTATCTGGAATGTTCTCCTGTATCAGGAATGTTCTCCTGTATTTGGAATGTTCTCCTGTATCAGGAATGTTCTCCTGTATTTGGAATGTTCTCCTGTATCTGTCCTTGTGAAGTGGAGCTGAAGCAGTCTGTTGGAGAACGTTCTCCGCTGTCCCTGCAGTAGGTGCAGAGGGTGGTCCGGGTTCTCCAATATGTACATTACTTTCTTCAGTGTTCTCCTCTCCACCACCTGTTCCTGTTAGTCCTGTTTGCAGCCTACACAGAAATACAGAGCACTGGTCACACACACACACACACACACACACACACGAAGA
>NC_046979.1:615000-627500 GCF_009769545.1 Cyclopterus lumpus | reverse complement strand
ATCTTCGCATCTTGGTCTCTTTGTATCTTGGTCTCTTTACCTATTTGTCTTGTCTCTTTGTCTCTTTGTCTCTTTATATCTTTATATCTTCGCATCTTGGTCTCTTTGTATCTTGGTCTCTTTACCTATTTGTCTTGTCTCTTTGTCACTTTATATCTTTGTATCTTGGTCTCTTTGTATCTTGGTCTCTTTACCTATTTGTCTTGTCTCTTTGTCACTTTATATCTTTGTATCTTGGTCTCTTTACCTATTTGTCTTGTCTCTTTGTCACTTTATATCTTCGTATCTTGGTCTCTTTACCTATTTGTCTTGTCTCTTTGTCACTTTATATCTTCGTATCTTGGTCTCTTTGTCTCTCTGTCTTTTTATCTCTTCGTATCTTGGTCTCCTAGTCTCTTTGCATCTTGGTCTCTTTACCTCTTTTTTCATCTCTCTGTCTTTTTATCTCTCCGTGTCCTCGCCCATAAACATAAACATGGCCGTGCGTTGTCTCGAGGAGAAGAAGTGAATCTGTGCTTCTATTGTTGGACCTTTCAGTGAGTACGACACCTGGAGGGGGCGGGGCTTACCTTCATTCTCCTGGACTCGATCCGGGACTTGTAGCAGAACTCGACCAGCGCCACCAGCATGGCGAGGCCCAGCCCTCCAATCAGGATGTAGAACACTCCGGCCACGTTGCTCAGACTGAGAGCGCTCGTCTTGTCCTGTTGGCGCAGAGAGGCGGGGTCAGGGACAACCAATCACGGCGCAGGTAGTCATGACATCACTACTAAAATAATAATAATAATATAATCTTTTCTAACCAACAATATATATTTATTATCTTTCAAAGGCTATGATGAAGAGGCTGTATAACAAATCCTGTTTACCAGCTAATCATAATTGACTATATTGGTAATAATAGCATCATAATCAATGTTATATTTTATGATTATTTGTATTATTAATATCGATTTTATGTCTCTATATAGATTGACAGACATTAAGTATCGTTACTTCTTTGGCTTTGACCTTCAGAAACAATCGTGTTATTAAACTTAAATCCTTTCATTAAAAAGTCAAAAAGTGAATTTTGGCCAGAAACGTCCAATCAGAGAACTCCTAATAAACCGAGACCTGTAGCTAAAGATCAAACTGATGAAATATATGAATTCACTTCTTTTGGAAAGTATTCTGACGGCTTCGTCTCTATAGAAACGGTTGCAGAGGCTCATGGGTAATGTAGTATTTTGAGTCGTTTGTTGATGGCCAAGTTGAGATAAGTTAAACTGGTGATCAGAACATAATTGCTTTGCAACTCTATTAAAAATGTTGTCCCGTTGCATTGTGGGAAATGTAGTATCCATCGGCTAAAAGTTGCATTGGTTTTACTATCTCTTGTGAAACAGCACTAAGCTGGTGAAGAACTTATTAAAAAGGTAAAAATACCTTTTTTTACAGCCTCAAACCACAGCCTCTGATAATAATATTCCATATGTATATTTCACATGCAACTCCATGCACATAAATGCAAACAGAGTGAAGTAAAACAAAGAAATATTCATCCCTAAAGACAAGTTGTTTAAGGAAATGTTTTTTATCTTCTAGTCACCTTTCACATGTTATTTTCAGTATGAATACAAAATTCTGACTCAACTTGTACAGAAGAACAAATCCTCCTTAAAAAAGGGGGGATTTGATTGGTTGTTGAGCTATTTCTGTCACATGCATCTTTTGTTTCGGTGGGCGTGGCTTAGCTCTGACATCCAATAGCATGCAGCCTGCCAAAAAACAAAAAACAGCACTCATAGTGGGCGGGGCCTCTTCAACAGGAAGTGTTGTGATGTTGGGGTGAGCCTATCAGAGGTTTCCTCTCCAAACTGTCACGTTAACTCTCAGCCAATCAACTTATGTCAAATTATACTAAACGACACTTTAAAAGTCAGGTATTTAAAAAAGAGAGAAACATCTAAACCTTCAAACACTTGTTTGGGGCTGAGGTTTCAAGGGTTCTGTCAGACTAAGAGTTCCATTGAGAACCTTGAGAACCTAACTTAGAGAAAGTTGATCTATATATATATAAATATATATAATAACTTTTCTTTCAGAGTGTACCTGCTGAGGTTTGGGTCTGAGGGGATAAGGTGTGTGTGTGTGTGTGTGTGGGGGGGGGGGGGGAGGGGGGGGGTGAAGCAACACATGACCTCGGGACCGAGCAACCTCAAGAACTGACCTTTCTGCCGGAGTCCTTGTGTCCACACTCCCCCTTGTCATACCACCACTTGTTTTTCAACTTGTCTAAGACGGCTTGTTCATTGAGCTTCAGAACCGCTAGGTTTACTGGGATTCTTCACAGACCCAGGGGAGGAAGGGGGGAATAACATAAATAACATTATGCACCTCCATGTTATCTTATGTTATTGTTATTGTTCAGCAGCACCCGTTCGATAGCGACAGCAACAAACAACACAATCACACATACCGCTGATGTCAAAGTGATATGCGTTAATACTCCATCTAGCTCGCGGCTCCCTACGGAGAGATGTGTATTACTATATCACTTTGGGTAACCGGCAACAGCCCAAACACTGCGGGAACGCCGGGTTAGAACCCGGAGAACGTCTGTGTGGGAGGTCCAAGAACCGGATCAGAGGGGTATTTGACAAGACCAGATTTATTCAGTTATTTGTCTCCATGAAGATTATGCTCCTATACAAATGTCTGTATATATATATATATATATATATATATATATATAGATATATATATATATATATATATATATATATAGATATAGATATATAGATATAGATATATATATATATATATATATATCTATATATATAGATATATATATATAGATATATATATATATATATATATATATATATATATATATATATATAGATATATATATATAGATAGATATATCTATATATCTATCTATAGATATATGTAGTTTCCCATCTGAGACTAAATTAAGAGGCGAGTCTCCTTTGAGCTGGACTTGACGGATGTCACCATGGCAGCAGCATCGTGTGTCAGATGATGTTGGACTTCAGTTCTGAAGCGCTCTGGCTTCTCGTGCACAAGCTGCACGTTTGTTTTTTGATCCACCACAGTGGACCAATCAGAGCTCTGCTGCACTTTTTTTGAAGAACAGTTTGTTTGCACATGATAATTAAACCTGGATGAAATTGCATCATCTGCTCTGAAGGTTAAAGCTTCCAGCTGCGTTGTTGTGAAATGCCCCCCTGCATCAGCAGGTTGTTGGATCGAACCGCCTCCCAGTCCAGAGGTAGAACATCAGAGGGTTCGATCCCGAGTGTTTCAGGCTTGATATTGAAGCCGTGGGTAGTGGCCGGTTACCCCGGTGTGCCGGGGTCGTTACCCGTTGGGGGTTACGGTGATCTGACCTTGGAGTCCCCTCCCCCGGTGCCGCACTCTCCCTTGTCATACCACCATCTGTTTTTCAATTTGTCCAACAGGCCCTGCTCGTTCAGTTTTAATACTGCCAAGTTTACAGGGTTTCTACGGGATGATAGCAATGAGGGATAGAAGGAGCTCGTGTTAATCGTTACATCGACATCATCATCACATGGAGGCTTCTTCTAGGACGACTTCACCGCTTTCCAACCCAGACCTGTTGAAATGTTGTTCCCATGTGTTAACGTAGTGCACAGTTTGAGTGTCAAAGACTGCTGCAGTCACTCGCTGGGCTTAAACTATATAATGTATGTAATTATTATAAAACCAGTCTAAACGCCCTCCACCACCCCAATCTCAACGTTACTATTTGTTATTGTTGGTTTAACTCAGATTTGATGTTTGGAGGACGAGTTGTTTCTCCCAAATTGAACCGCCCAACCTGTTGGTTATAAAAGGTCCGTTCCTTGGTGGCGTCTCTCCCTGACTCATATCTGGGTCCCCGTGGTGGTGAGGTGGCTCCCATAGTCAAGAAACAGCGTAGACAAATACCACTTGGTGGTCTCACCAGTTAGTTAGCCAACGAGCTGGTTCAAGGCTGGTTCTGCCTTGAAGAGCCGGGATATGATAACTGTCACCTGGACCTTCACCTCCAGCTGGAAAAGACTTAATGCACTTCAGCGTTGGCTTTAGGAACAAACCCACTGTTGGCATGACCTCTGGCCCAATGGCCTCTGTGCCAATGACCTTTGGACCAATGGCCTCTGTGCCAATGACCTTTGGACCAATGGCCTCTGTGCCAATGACCTCTGGACCAATGGCCTCTGTGCCAATGACCTTTGGACCAATGGCCTCTGTGCCAATGACCTTTAGCCCAATGGCCTCTGTGCCAATGACCTTTGGACCAATGGCCTCTGTGCCAATGACCTTTGGACCAATGGCCTCTGTGCCAATGACCTCTGGCTCAATGACCTCTGGCCCAATGGCCTCTGGGCCAATGACCTTTGGACCAATGGCCTCTGTGCCAATGACCTCTGGCCCAATGGCCTCTGTGCCAATGACCTTTGGACCAATGGCCTCTGTGCCAATGACCTTTGGACCAATGGCCTCTGTGCCAATGACCTTTAGCCCAATGGCCTCTGTGCCAATGACCTTTGGACCAATGGCCTCTGTGCCAATGACCTTTGGACCAATGGCCTCTGTGCCAATGACCTCTGGCCCAATGACCTCTGGCCCAATGGCCTCTGGGCCAATGACCTTTGGACCAATGGCCTCTGTGCCAATGACCTCTGGCACAATGGCCTCTGTGCCAATGACCTTTGGACCAATGGCCTCTGTGCCAATGACCTTTAGCCCAATGGCCTCTGTGCCAATGACCTTTGGACCAATGGCCTCTGTGCCAATGACCTTTGGACACCACACCAAGGTGGTTATAATCTTGTCAAGCTTTCTGCTCACTACGTAATCGTGGTAAACAGATGATGTCTGGTGTCACTGCACGATAAAGGAAGTGACTTCAGTGATTTGGGACGTCTATGGGTAAAACCTGGACATGCTGGGCTCCTCCAGGAGGCCCACTGGTTTAAGTGGAGCCCAGTGATGAGCTGCAGCAGAGGGGTTCCCCAATGGAAGCTACCAGTGAGGTGGGCCAGTAAAGGAAACAACACTTTAATATGGTCTGGGGAGGAAGACAGCGAATGAATTCCGTTACTGACGACTGACTTGCATTCATGACCTGATCAATAAAAGAGTAACAACAGTCAAAGGCTTGGACACAAATACAAACTGGAGGATGTAATTGTTGTTGTATTAATGGAATGCAGTCACCTGTGGTTCCCCTTCACATACTAGTGATGCTCAGAGCTACAGAGCATGTTGCTACGACGACGGCAAGAAACATGAAACATGAGCCAACCAGCACAGAGACGACCACAACAATGATGTGATGAAGGAGCAGTTATATTCCAAAGTGAAGTACACATGGCAGGAAGTAGTCCAGATGAAATGTACATTCAATTATTATTACGGGAATCCAAGTACAACACCTTTTTTTTATTACACCCTTTTTCCATCGAGAGGCTCTTCTTTTTAAACTTTATTTCCCATGCTTGACATTTGACCCCTTGGGAGCATGTTCTTAGGAGCAGTGGAGATCGAACCGCTAACCTTGTGGTTAGAATGACCCACTTAGCTTCATCTTTGTAAATTGCTCAAATGGGACGATAGTGCGGTACGTTCACAAGAGTTTCAAAATGTAAATAATAGTTAGGGCATAAAACCAATGATTTGTTTATCTTTATAAATCCAGAAGCAGCAGAGCCAGCTGAAAAAAGATTACAATCTATTCAATTGTGACGCCCCTCGTTTTAATCAATAAATCAAAAGAATTGTAACAATGTCATTTTGGAACAATAACTCTCCAAATGGTCCGATGAGAACAGAGCACAGAGATACGGAAGCACCGAGAGCTGATGAGCTTTTATCTGTGGAAACATGATGTTATCAGCCGACCCAGAGGCAACTGATTACCCAGCATGCTCAGCATTCAAGGGCTTTACCACAACCGTGTTGTCTTCTTCTCTTTGCACCCAAAATAAATTCTACACATGTTATATCTGTTTTTAGAAGTTCTCACTTATCAATTTGCTTTTAAGAAACATGAAACCATTTTACCACCAAGGCAGAATCTTCTGGCTTTGGTTTTTCTGTCCGTGTAGCATTTGGATTAATTTCATAACACAGGAAAATGCATTGTTATTACGTTCGGCGTGAACTAATCTGATCTACCGTCTCTGGGTTGGCTGTAAAACGCTGATGTGAAGCAGAAAGAATGAGAACAAGACATCTGATAACGACTTTGTCTGAAACAAAAGGAATGGAAGAGACGTGACTTTCAAATGCTGCAAGAGGAAAATAAAACTCGTTGTTTAACTCAGCGAAGACGTTTGAGTCCTGAATAGATCATCATCCATCTTTATTAATGATGTTAAACCAAGGGGTAAATATTCCCCCTTCTTGAACATAAACAAATTAGATCACAACGAAGTCTTCAAACTCATTTTAATCTAAAGTTTCTTTCAGAGAAAAAGGTAGAAAAAGGAAATGAGAATCCTCTTTCTTGGACTACTTTCATCTGCCGTTGCGTAACCGTCTGCTGGTCATCAGAATGAGGTTCTGGGTTGTTGTTGTTGTTGTTGTTGTCTCTGTAGCTATTGTCTTGAGTTCTGGATGTAAAATGTGAGAAATTTCTGTTTGTGAGAATTCATCGTAGTCATGTCCACCACTTCGTTCAACAGTACGGTGTAGTATGCATAGTGTATGATGTAGTTTACATTGTAGTGTACGGTGTAGTGTACATTGTGTACGGTGTAGTGTACATAGTGCATGATGTAGTGTACCTAGTGTATGGTGTAGTGTACATAGTGCATGATGTAGTGTACCTAGTGTATGGTGTAGTGTACATAGTGCATGATGTAGTGTACCTAGTGTATGGTGTAGTGTACATAGTGCATGATGTAGTGTACATAGTGCATGATGTAGTGTACCTAGTGTATGGTGTAGTGTACAAAGTGCATGATGTAGTGTACATAGTGCATGATGTAGTGTACCTAGTGTATGGTGTAGTGTACATAGTGCATGATGTAGTGTACATAGTGCATGATGTAGTGTACCTAGTGTATGGTGTAGTGTACATAGTGCATGATCTAGTGTACCTAGTGTACGGTGTAGTGTTCATAGTGTATGGTGTAGTGTTCATAGTGTATGGTGTAGTGTTCATAGTGTATGGTGTAGTGTACATAGTGCATGATGTAGTGTACCTAGTGTACGGTGTAGTGTACGGTGTACGTTGTAGTGTACATAGTGTATGTTGTAGTGTACCTAGTGTACGGTGTAGTGTTCATAGTGCATGGTGTAGTGTTCATAGTGTATGGTGTAGTGTACACAGTGTATGGTGTAGTGTACCTAGTGTACGGTGTAGTGTTCATAGTGCATGGTGTAGTGTTCATAGTGTATGGTGTAGTGTACATAGTGCATGGTGTAGTGTACATAGTGTACGGTGTAGTGTATAGTGTACGTTGTAGTGTAAGTAGTGTATGTTGTAGTGTATCTAGTGTACGGTGTAGTGTTCATAGTGTATGGTCTAGTGTACGGTGTAGTGTTCATAGTGTATGGTCTAGTGTACGGTGTAGTGTACCTAGTGTATGGTGTAGTTTACATAGTGTATGGTCTAGTGTATGGTGTAGTGTACCTAGTGTATGGTGTAGTGTACCTAGTGTACCTAGTGTATGGTGTAGTTTACATAGTGTATGGTGTAGTGTACATAGTGTATGGTGTAGTGTACCTAGTGTATGGTGTAGTGTACCTAGTGTACCTAGTGTATGGTGTAGTTTACATAGTGTATGGTGTAGTGTACCTAGTGTACATAGTGTACGATGTAGTGTACATAGTGTACGGTGTAGTGTTCATAGTGTACGGTGTAGTGTTCATAGTGTATGGTGTAGTGTTCATAGTGTATGGTCTAGTGTACCTAGTGTATGGTGTAGTGTACATAGTGTATGGTGTAGTGTTCATAGTGTATGGTGTAGTGTACCTAGTGTACGGTGTAGTTTACATAGTGTATGGTGTAGTGTACATAGTGTATGGTGTAGTGTACCTAGTGTACAGTGTAGTTTACATAGTGTACGGTGTAGTGTACATAGTGTATGGTGTAGTGTACAGTGTAGTTTACTTAGTGTACAGTGTAGTTTGCTGTGCTGGCTCCCCATTGACATCAGGACAGCAGAAAGTCTCTACATCTTCCGTCGCAAACTAAAAACACATCTTTTTCGACTATACCTTGAATAGGGAAGGTAGCACATTAGTAGCACTTAAATGTCTCTTAACGATGGCACTCTGTAGTTTAACTTTATTGAAGAAATTGTACTTGCTTGATTCTTGTTGTTCTGAGTTTGGACTCATGGTTTAATGCACTTATTGTAAGTCGCTTTGGATAAAAGCGTCAGCTAAATGACATATAATGTAATGTAATGTAATGTACATAGTGTATGGTGTAGTTTACATAGTGTACAGTGTAGTGTGCCTAGTGTATGGTGTAGTGTACATAGTGTACAGTGTAGTGTGCCTAGTGTATGGTGTAGTGTACATAGTGAACAGTGTAGTGTGCCTAGTGTATGGTGTAGTGTACATAGTGTATGGTGTAGTGTACATAGTACACAGTGTACGATGTAGTTTAATGAGTGTATGGTATAGTGTACGTAATGTATAGTTTAGTTTACATAGTGTACGGTGTAGTGTACCTAGTGTACAGTGTAGTTTACTTAGTGTATGGTGTAGTTTACATACTGTACAGTGTAGTGTACATAGTGTATAGTGTAGTGTACATAGTACACAGTGTACGATGTAGTTTAATGAGTGTATGGTGTAGTGTACGTAATGTATAGTTTAGTTTACATAGTGTACGTAATGTATGGTTTAGTTTACATAGTGTACGGTGTAGGTACATAGTGTGCGGTGTAGTGTGCGGTGTAGTGTACGGTTTAGTTTACATAGTGTACGGTGTAGTTTACATAGTGTACGGTGTAGTGTACGGTTTAGTTTACATAGTGTGCGGTGTAGTTTACATAGTGTACGGTGTAGTTTACATAGTGTGCGGTGTAGTGTTCGGTGTAGTTTACATAGTGTGCGGTGTAGTTTACATAGTGTACGGTGTAGTTTACATAGTGTAAGGTGTAGTGTTCGGTGTAGTTTACATAGTGTACGGTGTAGTTTACATAGTGTACAGTGTAGTGTTCGGTGTAGTTTACATAGTGTTCGGTGTAGTGTACGGTTTAGTTTACATAGTGTACGGTGTAGTTTACATAGTGTACGGTGTAGTTTACATAGTGTACGGTGTAGTGTACGGTTTAGTTTACATAGTGTGCGGTGTAGTTTACATAGTGTACGGTGTAGTGTTCGGTGTAGTTTACATAGTGTGCGGTGTAGTTTACATAGTGTTCGGTGTAGTTTACATAGTGTGCGGTGTAGTTTACATAGTGTACGGTGTAGTGTTCGGTGTAGTTTACATAGTGTGCGGTGTAGTTTACATAGTGCATGGTGTAGTGGTTATAGTGTATGGTGTAGTGTACATAGTGTACGATGTAGTGTACATAGTGTACGGTGTAGTGTTCATAGTGTACGGTGTAGTGTTCATAGTGTATGGTGTAGTGTTCATAGTGTATGGTCTAGTGTACCTAGTGTATGGTGTAGTGTACATAGTGTATGGTGTAGTGTTCATAGTGTATGGTGTAGTGTACCTAGTGTACGGTGTAGTTTACATAGTGTATGGTGTAGTGTACATAGTGTATGGTGTAGTGTACCTAGTGTACAGTGTAGTTTACATAGTGTACGGTGTAGTGTACATAGTGTATGGTGTAGTGTACAGTGTAGTTTACTTAGTGTACAGTGTAGTTTGCTGTGCTGGCTCCCCATTGACATCAGGACAGCAGAAAGTCTCTACATCTTCCGTCGCAAACTAAAAACACATCTTTTTCGACTATACCTTGAATAGGGAAGGTAGCACATTAGTAGCACTTAAATGTCTCTTAACGATGGCACTCTGTAGTTTAACTTTATTGAAGAAATTGTACTTGCTTGATTCTTGTTGTTCTGAGTTTGGACTCATGGTTTAATGCACTTATTGTAAGTCGCTTTGGATAAAAGCGTCAGCTAAATGACATATAATGTAATGTAATGTAATGTACATAGTGTATGGTGTAGTTTACATAGTGTACAGTGTAGTGTGCCTAGTGTATGGTGTAGTGTACATAGTGTACAGTGTAGTGTGCCTAGTGTATGGTGTAGTGTACATAGTGAACAGTGTAGTGTGCCTAGTGTATGGTGTAGTGTACATAGTGTATGGTGTAGTGTACATAGTACACAGTGTACGATGTAGTTTAATGAGTGTATGGTATAGTGTACGTAATGTATAGTTTAGTTTACATAGTGTACGGTGTAGTGTACCTAGTGTACAGTGTAGTTTACTTAGTGTATGGTGTAGTTTACATACTGTACAGTGTAGTGTACATAGTGTATAGTGTAGTGTACATAGTACACAGTGTACGATGTAGTTTAATGAGTGTATGGTGTAGTGTACGTAATGTATAGTTTAGTTTACATAGTGTACGTAATGTATGGTTTAGTTTACATAGTGTACGGTGTAGGTACATAGTGTGCGGTGTAGTGTGCGGTGTAGTGTACGGTTTAGTTTACATAGTGTACGGTGTAGTTTACATAGTGTACGGTGTAGTGTACGGTTTAGTTTACATAGTGTGCGGTGTAGTTTACATAGTGTACGGTGTAGTTTACATAGTGTGCGGTGTAGTGTTCGGTGTAGTTTACATAGTGTGCGGTGTAGTTTACATAGTGTACGGTGTAGTTTACATAGTGTAAGGTGTAGTGTTCGGTGTAGTTTACATAGTGTACGGTGTAGTGTTCGGTGTAGTTTACATAGTGTTCGGTGTAGTGTACGGTTTAGTTTACATAGTGTACGGTGTAGTTTACATAGTGTACGGTGTAGTTTACATAGTGTACGGTGTAGTGTACGGTTTAGTTTACATAGTGTGCGGTGTAGTTTACATAGTGTACGGTGTAGTGTTCGGTGTAGTTTACATAGTGTGCGGTGTAGTTTACATAGTGTTCGGTGTAGTTTACATAGTGTGCGGTGTAGTTTACATAGTGTACGGTGTAGTGTTCGGTGTAGTTTACATAGTGTGCGGTGTAGTTTACATAGTGTACGGTGTAGTTTACATAGTGTACGGTGTAGTGTTCGGTGTAGTTTACATAGTGTGCGGTGGTGTAGTGTACGGTTTAGTTTACATAGTGTACGGTGTAGTGTTCGGTGTAGGGTACATAGTGTGCGGTGTAGTTTACATAGTGTACGGTGTAGTGTTTGGTGTAGTTTACATAGTGTGCGGTGTAGTTTACATAGTGTACGGTGTAGTTTACATAGTGTACGGTGTAGTGTTCGGTGTAGTTTACATAGTGTACGGTGTAGTTTACATAGTGTACGGTGTAGTGTTCGGTGTAGTTTACATAGTGTACGGTGTAGTTTACATAGTGTACGGTGTAGTGTTCGGTGTAGTGTTCATAGTGTGCGGTGTAGTTTACATAGTGTACGGTGTAGTTTACATAGTGTAGGGTGTAGTTTACATAGTGTACGGTGTAGTGTTCGGTGTAGTTTACATAGTGTACGGTGTAGTTTACATAGTGTACGGTGTAGTATTCGGTGTAGTTTACATAGTGTGCGGTGTAGTTTACATAGTGTACGGTGTAGTTTACATAGTGTACGGTGTAATTTATGGATTAATTTCTTCAGGATTCACACAACGCACCTGCTGGAGATCTGCTCTGAGTTTTTATTAAAGCTTTAATCTGACAGCTGAAATGCAGACAGATAGACGGATGGATGGACAGACAGGTCAGTAATGAGGTGATTGCAGTGAGACAGGCAGGTTGGCAGTCAGACAGGCATTACAGGAGACATGACAACGGACAGGTAAACAGGCTGACAGACTGAAACACTGAGACACACACATGTGGACAAAGACGAACAAAAAGAGAGAGAGAGAGACAGATTAAGAGACAGACAGCCAGACTGACACACAGACAGAAACACAGACAGTTAACAGGTAAGAGCTGCATGTGCAGAGGCGGACCAAGTCTCAAAGGTCATAGGTCAGAATGTATTTCATCAGTAAAAATGTAATTAAATACAAGTTAAACTACAAATACTTTCTCATTATTACTTCTTTATATATATATATATATATATATATATATATATATATATATATATAGGGACCTACTGCCCTCCTACACTTTACACTTCACTACTCTACACTTTACACTATGTAAAATGACTTTAATTGTCTTTCAGTGTACTTCACTGTACTCCATATCTCTGCAGAGAACTGAGTCATAAAACAACGTTCAATACATTTCATTTGGTCTGTATGTTGTTTACATTAAAACAACAACAACACTACAGCCTACCTGAGGGGCGATCCTTTGGGCGTGGCCACCCCGTAGCCCTTGGAGTCCAGGTTGCCTCCTACTTT
>NC_046979.1:597500-600000 GCF_009769545.1 Cyclopterus lumpus | reverse complement strand
ATACTTCATAACTGAAAGGCCATCTTTTTTTTGGCCTTCTCATTCTTGTTGTTTGGCCTTCTCATTCTCATTCTTGTTTTTTGGCCTTCTCATTCTCATTCTTGTTTTTTGGCATTCTCATTCTTGTTTTTTGGCCTTCTCATTCTTGTTTTGTGGCCTTCTCATTCTTGTTTTGTGGCCTTCTCATTCTTGTTTTTTGGCATTCTCATTCTTGTTTTTTGGTCTTCTGATTCTTGTTTTTTGGTCTTCTGATTCTTGTTTTTTGGCCTTCTCATTCTTGTTTTTTGGCATTCTCATTCTTGTTTTTTGGTCTTCTGATTCTTGTTTTTTGGCCTTCTCATTCTTGTTTTTTGGCATTCTCATTCTTGTTTTTTGGTCTTCTGATTCTTGTTTTTTGGCCTTCTCATTCTTGTTTTTTGGCCTTCTCATTCTTGTTTTTTGGCATTCTCATTCTTGTTTTTTGGTCTTCTGATTCTTGTTTTTGGTCTTCTCATTCTTGTTTTTTGGTCTTCTCATTCTTGTTTTTTGGTCTTCTCATTCTTGTTTTTTTTAATCTGTTGTATGATGACACGCTGACTCATATCGTTATGACAACAAAGTGAGAACAATCAGCAGACATGAAGGAGTAGCTGAATGTGTTTCTTCAGAGCAGCTGGCTGTCAAATTAAACGTCCTTTATTCAGCGGACAAAGGGCTCTGATTGGTCAGAAGTAAAGGGTCAAAGTTCGCCTGAACATAAACACCATGCTTCATCCCTCCAGGTGACAACATCTATTCTCTGTGTGTGTTTGTGTGTGTCATGCAAACCCTGGATAGCTCCTCCCCTTGAGGCTATGCTATCATGCTAACAATAGCAAAATAGCCGGGAGGTGAATGCTATAATGCTAACGAGGTTTCTGTCTCTCAGCATTAGCGTCGACTGACTGCTCCTCCATCACGGGGAGTCGACAGATGCTGAGAGCCTGCAGTGGATCAACAACAACAACAACAACAGTGTTATCATGAGGATCCAGATGTTGAACCTGAAGGACTTCTAATGTATGTTTTCCTTGTGTTGACCTCTCTGGAAACGTTTTCTACTTCCTGCTGCTTTGTTTCTCAGCTTCATCTTTATTCTGGTTACTTCATGTTTATTATTCAGTTTTCTACCATTTATTTAGTTGTTATTTAGTTTTAGTTTTTTATTATTGTCTTGTTTTGTCTTTTATACAAATACACATCCCACTGATATATTAATAATTGTATAACTATTATTGCAATAATAGAACACTTAAGTGGTTGGATGAGAGATATAAACCCTTCAAGCCTCATGAAATCAAACCGATAGTTTATTTTCCATGAAGACGAAGACGAGACTCAATAATCAGAATGAATGGAGCAGCTGCTCTCCTTATGCCCCCCCCCCCCCTCCCCCCCCCAACGTGTTGGACGAGGACACAGGCGGTCACGTGACCTCTCCTCGTCCCCGCCGGCCGTCCTCCAGTCAGACATCTCACTCCTCGCCACAGAGCTTTATTTACACTACAGCTGAGCCCTCCGCTCCCCGGCGGCGAGCTGCTGGTCCGCCTCCCATCCTGCAGACCGGCGTCTCTGCGCCATGATCCATCGTCACAGGGGGAAACGAGTGATTACGAGGACGCCTACGGACCGGAGGCCTTTTCACCGCCATCGTCGTCCTCTCCGTTCAAGACGACCGCCGGCTAACGCTCTGCTGAGAGGACGAGACGCTCGTCAGCCATCAGCTCTGTTTCACGTCACTTAGTCCACCACATGGAAGAGAGCTGGGTCACTTCAAAGAGCCTTTGTGAGCGCCCTGGTGGTCAGGAGAGAGAATGCAGCCTTAACACATGAAGCATAGACTTCTATACAACCAGAGGAGTCGCCCCCTGGTGGTCAGGAGAGAGAATGCAGCTTTAACACATGAAGCATGGACTTCTATACAACCAGAGGAGTCGCCCCCTGGTGGTCAGGAGAGAGAATGCAGCTTTAACACATGAAGCATAGACTTCTATACAACCAGAGGAGTCGCCCCCTGGTGGTCAGGAGAGAGAATGCAGCTTTAACACATGAAGCATAGACTTCTATACAACCAGAGGAGTCGCCCCCTGGTGGTCAGGAGAGAGAATGCAGCTTTAACACATGAAGCATAGACTTCTATACAACCAGAGGAGTCGCCCCCTGGTGGTCAGGAGAGAGAATGCAGCTTTAACACATGAAGCATAGACTTCTATACAACCAGAGGAGTCTTTTAAAAGAGCAAACAGCACTGACAGACGAGGACACTGAACAAATAAATGGACTAGAGGAGAGGAAACAAGGAGACAGCGTCTCCTTGTCTCAGAAGAATATGATTTAATAAAAAGATTCTTCACAGATTGTTTTGTTGAAGATGAAAAAATGCTGCTGCACTTTATCCTCTTTTCACACGTTCAACTGAGCGTGAAACTACAAGTGTGTCCTCAAGGGCAGCATGCCACCAGCCCCTCCTCCTCCTCTTCCT
>NC_046979.1:585000-590000 GCF_009769545.1 Cyclopterus lumpus | reverse complement strand
TCAGTAATCAGGATAGTTGAACCAGACTTCAGTAATCAGGATAGTTGAACCAGACTTCAGTAATCTGGATAGTTGAACCAGAATTCAGTACTCAGGATAGTTGAACCAGACTTCAGTAATCAGGATTGTTGAACCAGACTTCAGTAATCAGGATAGTTGAACCAGACTTCAGTAATCAGGATAGTTGAACCAGACTTCAGTAATCAGGATAGTTGAACCAGACTTCAGTACTCAGGATAGTTGAACCAGACTTCAGTAATCTGGATAGTTGAACCAGACTTTAGTACTCAGGATTGTTGAACCAGACTTCAGTACTCAGGATAGTTGAACCAGACTTCAGTACTCAGGATTGTTGAACCAGACTTCAGTACTCAGGATAGTTGAACCCGACTTCAGTACTCAGGATAGTTGAACCAGACTTCAGTACTCAGGATAGTTGAACCAGACTTCAGTAATCAGGATAGTTGATCCAGACTTCAGTAATCAGGATAGTTGAACCAGACTTCAGTAATCAGGATAGTTGAACCAGACTTCAGTACTCATGATAGTTGAACCAGACTTCAGTAATCAGGATAGTTGAACCAGACTTCAGTACTCAGGATAGTTGAACCAGACTTCAGTACTCATGATAGTTGAACCAGACTTCAGTACTCATGATAGTTGAACCAGACTTCAGTAATCAGGATAGTTGAACCAGACTTCAGTAATCAGGATAGTTGATCCAGACTTCAGTAATCAGGATAGTTGATCCAGACTTCAGTAATCAGGATAGTTGAACCAGACTTCAGTACTGGTTCATATATAAACGTTAATGTAACTAATATCACTTTATCAATGAGGAAGGGAGCGGCCATTTTCTTCAGGGGGCGTGGCCAGTTTATCCAGCTAGACTGAATGAGCCTGTACTGGAGCAGGTTCACATTGTTGGATGTGTTGCTATGGTGATTTAGCCAAACTTGCTTTTAAGGAACCGAAAACCCTGACTTGTGTAATCTCATCCTTAAAATTATCCCACTAACCACGTTAGCCAGGTACGAGAAATAGGGCCCTGAGAACCTGAACAGGTAGAGAACAGAGAACCTGAACAGAGAACCTGAACAGGTAGAGAACAGAGTACCTGAACATGTAGAGAACAGAGAACCTGAAAAGGTAGAGAACAGAGAACCTGAACAGGTAGAGAACAGAGAACCTGAACAGGTAGAGAACAGAGAACCTGAACAGGTAGAGAACAGAGAACCTGAACATGTAGAGAACAGAGTACCGGAACAGGTAGAGAACAGAGAACCTGAACAGGTAGAGAACAGAGTTCCCGACCAGGTAGAGAACAGAGAACCCGAACAGGTAGAGAACAGAGAACCCGAACAGGTAGAGAACAGAGTACCCGAACAGGTAGAGAACAGAGTACCCAAACAGGTAGAGAACAGAGAACCCGAACAGGTAGAGAACAGAGAACCTGAACAGGTAGAGAACAGAGTACCCAAACAAGTAGAGAACAGAGAACCCGAACAGGTAGAGAACAGAGAACCTGAACAGGTAGAGAACAGAGAACCTGAACAGGTAGAGAACAGAGTACCCGAACAGGTAGAGAACAGAGAACCCGAACATGTAGAGAACAGATAACCCGAACAGGTAGAGAACAGAGTACCCGAACAGGTAGAGAACAGAGAACCTGAACAGGTAGAGAACAGATAACCTGAACAGGTAGAGAACAGAGAACCCGAACAGGTAGAGAACAGATAACCCGAACAGGTAGAGAACAGAGAACCTGAACAGGTAGAGAACAGAGAACCTGAACGGGTAGAGAACAGAGAACCTGAACGGGTAGAGAACAGAGAACCCGAACAGGTAGAGAACAGAGAACCCGAACATGTAGAGAACAGAGAACCCGAACATGTAGAGAACAGAGAACCCGAACAGGTAGAGAACAGAGTACCCAAACAGGTAGAGAACAGAGTACCCAAACAGGTAGAGAACAGAGAACCTGAACAGGTAGAGAACAGAGAACCCGAACAGGTAGAGAACAGAGAACCCGAACAGGTAGATAACAGAGAACCTGAACAGGTAGAGAACAGAGAACCCGAACATGTAGAGAACAGAGAACCTGAACATGTAGAGAACAGAGAACCCGAACATGTAGAGAACAGAGAACCTGACAGCAGGTGTTTGGGATGAACTTACAGGCGTAGGTCATGGAGAAGCTGCTCCCCGTGTCCACCATGTCCACCTGTGGGACCAGCTTGGGGACGTCCTGCTGCCGGGCGAGGGCGAAGCGGAACACCTCGTACTCGTGGGAGCCGGTGGGGAAGAGGCCTCCTGTTCCACAAAGAGACACCAGGAGGATTAACCAGGAAACACCTGCATGGAGACTCCATTTTGTTCTGCACCACCTGCTGTCCAGAACTCCACCAGAATAATGTGACTGTTTCTGGCATTACGCCTTCAAAATAAGAGCTGTAACATGTGTGGTAAAACTAAAATGCATCAAATTCTTTGACTACGAATGAATGTTTACTACAGTTTTACTGAACTAAAAGTACTGATACAACACTGTGGAAAATAAATAAATATTCAGCCATCTGATGGCTCCACCCAGTCTTCATCAAATCCTTCAGCTTCATCCTCACCATCATCATCATCATCATCATCGTCATGATGGAAATCAAATCAACGTCTCGAGAGTCATTATATGAGCTTTTAAACGTGTGAGTCACAGAGTACCTGAACAAGTACCTCAAAGCCTGTGCACAAGTACCTCAAAGCACAAGTAAAAGTACCTCAAAGCCTGTGTACAAGTACCTCAAAGCACAAGTAAAAGTACCTCAAAGCCTGTGTACAAGTACCTCATGACATGCTTCAGGGGACACGGTGGAAGCCGTCAGGCTCTTTCACCCTCGGAGAAAAAAACTGCTTGCGTCAATATTTAGGGATATTTTGGTAATATTATGAGAAGACCTTTCATGGAGGGGGGGGGGGGGGGGGGGCAGCTGATCCACTCTGACCCGTCCGGGGTCAACCGGGAACATTCAGAGGGAGACGCTTCGGGGTTATTGATCCTCAATACAGAACCAATATTGATGATTGAGCACCTCCTCATGTCATGTACTTCTCTGTCGGTGGTGGAAAGTACTTCTTCTACTCGTGTACCATACTTTAGTATAGTTTTACATTTCATACCTTGTACATTCATCTGACAGCTGAGGTACTTTATGTGAAGTTTTCATAATGAAACACATTTTTTAAGCAGTTCCCACTCAACACGAGGATTATAATGATAATACTACATTAACACTGGTACATGTACACAGATATATATAGATATATAGATATATATATTTATATATATATATATAAATATATATATATCTATATATATATATAAATATATATTTATATATATATAGATATGTATATATATATATAAATATACATTTATATATATTTATTCATTTATATATATATATATATATATATATAAATTAATGAATAAATATAGATATATAAATATATATATTTATATATATATATTTAGGATATCAAAAGAATACCACGCACCCAGGGCCCCCCCCCCCCCCCCCCCCACTCACCTATGTGGATGTTACTTGGGAAACTTGTGCCTCCGCAGAGCCCGAGCAGCAGCAGCAGCAGCAGCAGGAGGAACAGGACCGGGGAGCCGTGCGGCCGCATGGTTCCTCCTCCTCCAGCAGCAGCACCGACGGGAGACGCAGAGCGACCGGAGTAATCCCATTCACACCGGGGGGGGTTCCCGGTCCACATGCACGCCGCAGCCCGGGGACACGCGCGCTCCTCCACCGGCGGTCTGCGTCGCGGCTCCTCTCCGTGCGCGCGCCTCTGATCGCACATCCACAGCCGGAGCGCAGCGCTCTGCAGCCCGTCGAGACTCGGAGTGAGTCTCGGTGTTTGGTCACTGCTTTCTGTTCATAACCTCCTCCTCTCCTCCTCTCCTCCTCTCCTCCTCCCCTCCTCCTCTCCTCCTCTCCTCCTCCTCTCCTCCTCCCCTCCTCCCCTCCTCCTCTCCTCCTCTCCTCCTCCTCTCCTCCTCCCCTCCTCTACTCCTCTACTCCTCTCTCCCCCCCCCCCCCCCCCCCACGGAGGAAAACAATAACTGAACGGACACAGTTGCTGTGACGACACAGTTATACACCTTTATATTATATTATTATTATATTATCAGTCACACGTTTTACTGCACATGTAAATGTACCCCATGAGGCGAGTATATATATATATATATACATATATATATATATATATATATATATATATATATATATATATATATATATATATATATATATTCATCCCCATGGGAGGCAGAACTCAGTTTAAACAGCAGCATCAGAAACATCTTTACATTAAAAACTCATGCATGTATCTGTATATATATATATATATACACGTATGTGTGTATACATATGTATATATACAGTATACACATATGTGTATGTGTATGTATATATATATATATATATATATATACATATACACACATACATGTGTATTTATAGACAATAGACAAAAGACACAAGACAGATGTAAAATAAAACAGGAAGCTAAACTCTTTACCCAACACAGCTGGATGTGGGTTCATTGGATGTCCCTCTGATCTGACAGCTGATTGGCTGATCAGCAGAAGACGACCGCTGGAGGCCAGAAAACTGATCTCAGAGCTGTTGTTTTCGTTCCAGCTGATTTATTCATTAGTTGCTCTGCGACCGAACTCGTCCTCTTTAATCTTCGCTCACATCAACATTTCATGTTGGTTTGGTTCCAACAATCGTTCCGTACATTAAATGAAAGCTCATGAAAGAATGATGCTTCTGATCCGTGGGTTTAAATGATGAGGGCGGACAGAACCAATCATCTGTTCACAGGCTTTATAGCGCATCCTGTGACCGTGATGCTAATGTTTACGGTGTATCGATACTAAAAAGGTACCGCGGTACCAGTACGTTCAAAACGATACAATTTGTATATTTTTT
>NC_046979.1:567500-580000 GCF_009769545.1 Cyclopterus lumpus | reverse complement strand
AATGTGTGAATGTGTGAGTGTGTGAGTGTGTGTGAGTGTGTGAGTGTGGGTGTGTGAGTGTGTGAGTGTGTGAGTGTGATTGTGTCTGTGTGTGAGTGTGTGAGTGTGTGAGTGTGTGTGTGTGATCGTGTCTGTGTGTGAATGTGTGAGTGTGTGGGGGTCGGGGGGGAGGGGTCGAAGGGGGGTCGGGGGGAGTAGGGGGGGGGGGGTCGAAGGGGGGGTCGGGGGGAGGGGTCGAAGGGGGGGTCGGGGGGAGGAGTCGAAGGGGGGGTCGGGGGGGAGGGGTCGAAGGGGGGTCGGGGGGAGGAGGGGGGGGGGGTCGAAGGGGGGGTAGGGGGGAGGAGTCGAAGGGGGGGTCGGGGGGAGGGGTCGAAGGGGGGTCGGGGGGAGGAGTCGAAGGGGGGGTCGGGGGGAGGGGTCGAAGGGGGGTCGGGGGGAGGAGTCGAAGGGGGGGTCGGGGGGAGGGGTCGAAGGGGGGTCGGGGGGAGTAGGGGGGGGGGGGTCGAAGGGGGGGTCGGGGGGAGGAGTCGAAGGGGGGGTCGGGGGGAGGAGTCAAAGGGGGGGTCGGGGGGAGGGGTCGAAGGGGGGGTCGGGGGGGAGGGGTCGAAGGGGGGTCGGGGGGAGGAGGGGGGGGGGGTCGAAGGGGGGGTCGGGGGGAGGAGTCGAAGGGGGGGGTCGGGGGGAGGGGTCGAAGGGGGGTCGGGGGGAGGAGTCGAAGGGGGGGTCGGGGGGAGGGGTCGAAGGGGGGTCGGGGGGAGGAGTCGAAGGGGGGGTCGGGGGGAGGAGTCGAAGTGGGGTCGGGGTCGAAGGGGGGTCGGGGGGGGCGATTAAGATTGCAGAACAATAAAAAGCTGGATGGAAATGACTGCACTTTGTAGAGGAAGCTGCTGCTCGACAGATTGAATCACATCCCAGAATGGAGGAGGATTAAAGTGATGAAGATGATGATGATGAGGAAAACTGTCAGGCAGAAGAAAGAAAGAAACATTAAATCTGTCAACGCTGGAAAGGAAACGTTGCAGACGGAGATTCCAGTGGAGACAGAACACGGTTCTAAATCCATTCTTTTTTCCTGTCTCAAGACCAGCTGACAGCTTCCTGTATGAAGACCAGCTGACAGCTTCCTGTCTCAAGACCAGCTGACAGCTTCCTGTATGAAGACCAGCTGACAGCTTCCTGTCTCAAGACCAGCTGACAGCTTCCTGTATGAAGACCAGCTGACAGCTTCCCATATGAAGACCAGCTGACAGCTTCCTGTATGAAGACCAGCTGACAGCTTCCTGTATGAAGACCAGCTGACAGCTTCCTGTCTCAAGACCAGCTGACAGCTTCCTGTATGAAGACCAGCTGACAGCTTCCTGTATGAAGACCAGCTGACAGCTTCCTGTCTCAAGACCAGCTGACAGCTTCCTGTATGAAGACCAGCTGACAGCTTCCTGTCTCAAGACCAGCTGACAGCTTCCTGTATGAAGACCAGCTGACAGCTTCCTGTATGAAGACCAGCTGACAGCTTCCTGTATGAAGACCAGCTGACAGCTTCCTGTATGAAGACCAGCTGACAGCTTCCTGTATGAAGACCAGCTGACAGCTTCCTGTATGAAGACCAGCTGACAGCTTCCTGTCTCAAGACCAGCTGACAGCTTCCTGTATGAAGACCAGCTGACAGCTTCCTGTCTCAAGACCAGCTGACAGCTTCCTGTATGAAGACCAGCTGACAGCTTCCTGTATGAAGACCAGCTGACAGCTTCCCATATGAAGACCAGCTGACAGCTTCCTGTATGAAGACCAGCTGACAGCTTCCTGTATGAAGACCAGCTGACAGCTTCCTGTCTCAAGACCAGCTGACAGCTTCCTGTATGAAGACCAGCTGACAGCTTCCTGTATGAAGACCAGCTGACAGCTTCCTGTCTCAAGACCAGCTGACAGCTTCCTGTATGAAGACCAGCTGACAGCTTCCTGTCTCAAGACCAGCTGACAGCTTCCTGTATGAAGACCAGCTGACAGCTTCCTGTCTGAAGACCAGCTGACAGCTTCCTGTATGAAGACCAGCTGACAGCTTCCTGTATGAAGACCAGCTGACAGCTTCCTGTATGAAGACCAGCTGACAGCTTCCTGTATGAAGACCAGCTGACAGCTTCCTGTCTCAAGACCAGCTGACAGCTTCCTGTATGAAGACCAGCTGACAGCTTCCTGTCTCAAGACCAGCTGACAGCTTCCTGTCTCAAGACCAGCTGACACCTTCCTGTCTCAAGACCAGCTGACACCTTCCTGTCTCAAGACCAGCTGACAGCTTCCCATATGAAGACCAGCTGACAGCTTCCTGTATGAAGACCAGCTGACAGCTTCCTGTATGAAGACCAGCTGACAGCTTCCTGTCTCAAGACCAGCTGACAGCTTCCTGTATGAAGACCAGCTGACAGCTTCCCATATGAAGACCAGCTGACAGCTTCCTGTATGAAGACCAGCTGACAGCTTCCTGTATGAAGACCAGCTGACAGCTTCCTGTCTCAAGACCAGCTGACAGCTTCCTGTATGAAGACCAGCTGACAGCTTCCTGTATGAAGACCAGCTGACAGCTTCCTGTATGAAGACCAGCTGACAGCTTCCTGTATGAAGACCAGCTGACAGCTTCCTGTCTCAAGACCAGCTGACAGCTTCCTGTCTCAAGACCAGCTGACAGCTTCCTGTATGAAGACCAGCTGACAGCTTCCTGTCTCAAGACCAGCTGACAGCTTCCTGTATGAAGACCAGCTGACAGCTTCCTGTCTCAAGACCAGCTGACAGCTTCCTGTATGAAGACCAGCTGACAGCTTCCTGTCTCAAGACCAGCTGACAGCTTCCTGTATGAAGACCAGCTGACAGCTTCCTGTCTCAAGACCAGCTGACAGCTTCCTGTCTCAAGACCAGCTGACAGCTTCCTGTCTCAAGACCAGCTGACACCTTCCTGTCTCAAGACCAGCTGACACCTTCCTGTCTCAAGACCAGCTGACAGCTTCCCATATGAAGACCAGCTGACAGCTTCCTGTATGAAGACCAGCTGACAGCTTCCTGTATGAAGACCAGCTGACAGCTTCCTGTCTCAAGACCAGCTGACAGCTTCCTGTCTCAAGACCAGCTGACAGCTTCCTGTCTCAAGACCAGCTGACAGCTTCCTGTATGAAGACCAGCTGACAGCTTCCTGTCTCAAGACCAGCTGACAGCTTCCTGTCTCAAGACCAGCTGACAGCTTCCTGTCTCAAGACCAGCTGACACCTTCCTGTCTCAAGACCAGCTGACAGCTTCCTGTATGAAGACCAGCTGACAGCTTCCTGTATGAAGACCAGCTGACAGCTTCCCATATGAAGACCAGCTGACAGCTTCCTGTATGAAGACCAGCTGACAGCTTCCTGTATGAAGACCAGCTGACAGCTTCCTGTATGAAGACCAGCTGACAGCTTCCCATATGAAGACCAGCTGACAGCTTCCTGTATGAAGACCAGCTGACAGCTTCCCGTATGAAGACCAGCTGACAGCTTCCTGTCTCAAGACCAGCTGACAGCTTCCTGTCTCAAGACCAGCTGACAGCTTCCTGTCTCAAGACCAGCTGACAGCTTCCTGTCTCCCTGATGACGAAGGACCTTGGTCTCAAGTTCAACATTAGGTCGCCACCATCTTGTTTTTTTGCAACCAGTGAACAGGAAGTGACCATACCTATTCAATTCAATTCAGTTTATTTTGTATAGCCCAATATCACAAATTACAAACTCCCCTCAGAGGGCTTTACAATCTGTACACATACGACATCCCTGACCTTTGACCTCACATCGGATCAGGAACAACTCCCCAAAAATAACCTTTGACTGGGAAAAAAGGGAAGAAACCTTCAGGAGAGCAACAGAGGAGGATCCCTCTCCCCGGATGGACAGAAGAATAGATGTCATGTGACCAGATGAACAGAGTTACAGAGTTACATAAACACATTACATGAATATGACAATGTATGAATGGAACTCCAATCCATGAAACAGAAGGAGGTAGAGAGGAGGGGGGGCGGGGCATCAGCAGGGCCAATGGGAGGCCGGCTCACCAGCATCAGACACCTCCAGGTCCAATGGACCCTATGAGACGTGAAGTCACAACGACTCCGGGGAGGAAGCAGAGTTAATAAGGTGCAATGGAGAGATGTAAATTCATCCATAAGGAGAGAGAGAAGAGGAGATAGGTGCTCAGTGTATCCTAAAACATCCCCCAGCAGCCTATAAGCCTATAGCAGCATATCAAGGGGCTGGACCAGGGCAAACCTGATTCAGCCCTAACTATAAGCACTATTAAAGAGGAAAGTCTTAAGTCTATTCTTGAATGAGGTGACTGTGTCTGCCTCCCGGACTGAAAGTGGAAGCTGGTTCCATAAAAGAGGAGCTTGATAACTGAAGGCTCTGGCTCCCATCCTACTTTGTAGGACTCTAGGAACCACAAGTAGCCCCACATTTAGTGAGCGCAGCTCTCTAGTGGGGCAATATGGTACTACAAGCTCCTTAAGATATGATGGTGCATCACCAATCAAGGCTTTGTAGGTGAGGAGAAGAATTTTAAATGTGATTCTTGATTTTACAGGGAGCCAGTGCAGAGCAGCTAATACAGGAGTCATGTGATCTCTTTTCTTAGTTTTTGTGAGTACACGAGCTGCAGCATTCTGGATCAACTGGAGGGACTTAAGAGACTTATTAGAGCAGCCTGATAATAAGGAGTTGCAGTAATCTAGTCTGGAAGTAACAAACGCGTGAACCAGCTTTTCTGCATCTTTTTGAGACAAGATGTGCCTGATTTTTGAAATGTTACGTAGATGATAAAATGCAATCCTTGAGATTTGCTTAACGTGGGAGTTAAAGGACAAGTCTGGGTCAAAGATAACTAGAGATTCTTTACATGGTGTTGGATGCCAGGGCAATGCCATCTACAGAAACCACATCACCAGATAATTGATCTCTGAGGTGTTCAGGGCCAGTAAAATAACTTCAGTTTTGTCTGAGTTTAACATCAGGAAGTTGCAGGTCATCCATGTTTTTATGTCTTTAAGACATTCTTGAATTTTAGCAAGCTGGTTGGTCTCCTCTGGTTTGATCGATAGATAGAATTTAGTATCGTCTGCATAGCAATGAAAGTTTATGCAGTGTTTCCTGATAATGTTGCCCAAAGGAAGCATCCATCCATCCATCCATCCATCCATTTTCAATACCGCTTATCCTCATTAGGGTCGCGGGGGCGCTGGAGCCTATCCCAGCTGACATAGGGCGAAGGCAGGGGACACCCTGGACAGGCCGCCAGTCCATCGAGGGCACCAAAGGAAGCATATATAAGGTAAATAAAATTGGTCCAAACACAGAACCTTGTGGAACTCCGTGATTAACGTTGGTGGTCATTGAGGCTTCATCGTTTACAAATAGAAACTGAGATCGATCTGATAAATAGGATTTAAACCAACTTAGTGCGGTACCTGAAATGCCAATCGACTGATCCAGTCTGTGATGAAGAGAAGAAAGAAGAGCAGCTTAAAGTCTAACACTTCATTTCCCATCAGCCCTCATGCTGAGCTCCTGCTCCACGTGAGCTGCAGTGAATACGAGCCCCAATGCGTCTCACATAAAAGGTGATTCACTAAATAACATATTTTGCTTTCTCTATTGTAAAGACATCCTCAACATCGACATCGGGAAGGGTTGGCACGGTAACGGTTCTTTGTGAAAGCTAACGAGTGTCTTCCTGTTCATTCTAGACGTGTGATGCTGGACCTTTACTTGGAAACGCACAATTAAAAAAAGACCTTTAATTAGCACGTTGTATCTTCACGCTAGCATGTTAGCTCACCTGTGTCTGTTCTACAAATGTCCACGCTCGCTGTCATTGGCTGTTGGAGGTTCCTGCTGAATAACCCCTCCCACTCCCCATGAGTACAGTCTTTCAGCTCTGCCGTGGCTTTGAGAGACCTGGACCCTGCAGCTGATCTCAGACCTCCTTCTGTCCATAAGCAGATGTGGTCTTCAGTGTGACTTTTCTCTCCTCGGTGGAATGAACACACTCACAAACGAAGCTGCGTGCAGCGCTGCAGATGCATGAGGTGAGTTAGTGTCCAGTGTTGTTCTAATGCGAGGTGAGCGGGGTGCACGCCTGATTACCCCTAATGGACGCAGCTCCTCACGCTCACACAGCTTAATGAGCCGTGAGGCCCTGCGTGCCTCGTCCTCACGTTAAAGGAACAGTCCACCTTGTCGCCAACGTATCCACGACGACAACAACAACAACGTTTCCAGGTCAACAGGGATTTCACTCTGTTGTTGTTCTTCATGCACACATCGGCCTTTGTGTCGAATCTGGAGGAGACGGAACCAGACATTAGTGTCGGACCTTTTATATTCTTCCTTTTTTTAATACGAGTATTAGACACAAAACAACCACAAAGAGACACAAAACAACTACAAAGAGACACAAAACAAAAGAGACACAAAACAACTACAAAGACACACAAAACAACTACAAAGAGACACAAAACAACTACAAAGAGACACAAAACAACCACAAAGAGACACGAAACAACTACAAAGAGACACAAAACAAAAGAGACACAAAACAACCACAAAGAGACACAAAACAACTACAAAGAGACAGAAACAACCCAAAAAGTCACGAAATGAATTGAAAGAGATTCAAAACCACTGAGAGACAGAACAAGGACTCTTCAGCTGCTCATCAACAGATTTTAAGAACATGAGGAAACATTACATTCAGTCCACTTTGGCCTTATATGAATAATAAAACAGGTACATATTGAAGGAAGGCCCTCCCGGTTTCTCACCTCTCACATTAATAAATCATCCAATAATGTGATGAATAATTTGTGGCTAATACTCTGCTGCTAAGTTCTCTCAACCTCAACTTTCCACATCTTTATTTCATATGCTGGTTTTGCTGTTCAGCAGAAACTCAAACCAACAGATTCCTTTCACCACATTCATCACATTTGACCAGATTCAGCAGAACATGTGGGCGATTTCAATAAGAGGAAATGAATCAAACAATAAGAATAGAAATCAGAACGGGAAGTTTGAGACGTGAACGCTTCAGAGATCAGAAAAATGAAGGGGCGGAGCTCTAAGCAGGGAAATCTTAATGACAACAGAGTACCTGAGCAGGTAGAGAACCGAGGTTTCCGTCACATTAAGCCTCCATAAAACACCTTGCCTGATTAGCGTGTCCTCAGCCGGGATGAGCCACACCTGAGCTGGAGTGGCCATAAGAAGGCCCTCTGCATGGGGCTACTGATCAGTTATCAGTACCTCCACTTCAGTTGCTTTCACTGGTGTTAAAAGTAAATAGCATTGTGTTAGCAGGCCGCTCGTTTGTCTCCCTGTTTGTAGCTGCCTTTGAGCCGGGTCGTGAAACCAGAAGAAACCAGAAGAGAAGAACCCACAAGAACCCACAAGAGAAGAAACCACAAGAACCCACAAGAGAAGAAACCACAAGAACCCACAAGAGAAGAAACCAGAAGAACCCACAAGAGAAGAACCCACAAGAACCCACAAGAGAAGAAACCACAAGAACCCACAAGAGAAGAAACCAGAAGAACCCACAAGAGAAGAACCCACAAGAGAAGAACCCACAAGAGAAGAACCCAGGGCATCACTGGAGTGACAGACAGAGGACTTTTTGTTGTTTTGTTCTCAACCTGATTAAAGAGCCGTGCTTCGGTTAAAATAGATCCAGAAGTTATTTTGGGAGGCGGCAGTCAGATACAAGATGCAAGGAGAGACAGCTGAGGTCCAATTACTGTAGGACTAAATGAGTTGTTTAGACAACTAAACTACTAGTTGGGTTTAAACTAATAAACTACTTATTTAGGTTTAAACAACTAAACTACTAGTTAGGTTTAGACAACTAAACTACTCAGTTAGTTTTAAACAACTAAACTACTAGTTAGGTTAAACAACTAAACTACTAGTTAGGTTTAGACAACTAAACTACTAGTTGGGTTTAAACTAATAAACTACTCATTTAGGTTTAAACAACTAAACTACTCATTTAGGTTTAGACAACAAAACTACTCAGTTCGGTTTAAATAACTAAACTACTAGTTAGGTTTAAACAACTAAACTACTCAGTTCGGTTTAAACAACTAAACTACTAGTTAGGTTTAAACAACTAAACTACTCATTTAGGTTTAGACAACTAAACTACTCAGTTAGGTTTAAACAACTAAACTACTAGTTAGGTTTAAACAACTAAAACTACTCAGTTAGTTTTAAACAACAAAACAACTAGTTAGGTTAAACAACTAAACTACTTAGTTCGGTTTAAACAACTAAACTACTAGTTAGGTTTAAACAACTAAACTACTCAGTTAGTTTTAGACAACTAAACTACTCAGTTCGGTTTAAATAACTAAACTACTCATTTAGGTTTAAACTACTCAGTTAGATTTAAACAACTAAACTACTCATTTAGGTTTAGACAACTAAACTACTCAGTTAGGTTTAGACAACTAAACTACTCAGTTAGTTTTAAACAACAAAACAACTAGTTAGGTTAAATAACTAAACTACTCATTTAGGTTTAAACTACTCAGTTAGATTTAAATAACTAAACTACTCATTTAGGTTTAAACTACTCAGTTCGGTTTAAACAACTAAACTACTAGTTAGGTTTAAACAACTAAACTACTCATTTAGGTTTAGACAACTAAACTACTAGTTAGGTTTAAACAACTAAACTACTCATTTAGGTTTAGACAACTAAACTACTAGTTAGGTTTAAACAACTAAACTACTAAGTTAGTTTTAAACAACAAAACAACTAGTTAGGTTAAACAACTAAATACTCATTTAGGTTTAGACAACTAAACTACTAGTTTGGTTTAAACAACTAAACTACTAGTTAGGTTTAAACAACTAAATTACTAGTTAGGTTTAAACAACTAAACTACTCATTTAGGTTTAGACAACTAAACTACTCAGTTAGGTTTAAACAACTAAACTACTAGTTAGGTTTAAACAACAAAACAACTAGTTAGGTTAAACAACTAAACTACTCATTTAGGTTTAGACAACTAAACTACTCAGTTAGATTTAAACAGCTAAACTACTCAGCTAGGTTTAAACAACTAAACTACTAGTTAGGTTTAAACAACTAAACTACTAGTTAGGTTCAAACAACTAAAACTACAAATTAGGTTTAGACAACTAAACTACTAGTTAGGTTTAAACATCTAAACTACTAGTTAGGTTCAAACAACTAAAACTACAAATTAGGTTTAGACAACTAAACTACTCGGTTAGATTTAAACAGCTAAACCATTCAGGATAAATGTCATATTTACAAACACTCCTGAGAGAATACAGACCTGCTGCCAACAGACACACACAGACAGATACACGCACACATACACAAAAACAGACACACACACACACACACAGTAAATGTTTGAGACATCTTACAGAGAGAGGTTCAGGGTGTTGTTAGCCTAGCTTAGCACAAAAACTTGAAGCAGAGGGGAACTGCTAGCTTAGCCTGTACTCTGCGCAAACCGCTAACACCAGGATGCTAACATGCTGATGCTAAGCAGTTAGCATAAAGTCCATTCATCTGTTGAACTGTTTCTTCTTTGTTTGCATTTTAAATACACCGAGCTACTGTTGCACTTCTAATACTTCAAACACATTCAGCTCATGGTACTTTTGCACGTATATGACGATATTGATACATGTTGACATTGAGGATTGGTGACGCCTTTGCACCTCTTAGATGTGATGTGTTGGACATCAGCTTGTTCTCTCTGAAGATGAAAAGTGAAAACATGGAGTGCTTCTTCAGACTCTCAGAAGAGAAGAATCTTCTCTTTTCTTAAACCTTGAAACCTTCCTGACCTTCATGTCAGAGGGGTCTCTTTTATACATTTGGTAAGGATTTCTCTGCAAGAACTGAACTCTTCCTTCATTTAGTTTCATGTTTATTATTTGATCCGTTTCCTCCTCCTTTCCCTTAAAGATATACAGGGGGGGGGCAGCTGCTCGACCTCAGGGCCTCCAGCTGGGGGACACTTCTGCTCAGCTCTGGGCTGATGCTGGAGAAACACAGTCTAAATATATATATATATATATATATATATATATATATATATATATATATATATATATATATATCTATATATATCAACATATTTATATATATATATATATATATACATATATATAAATATATACATATATATACATATATATATATATATATATACATATATACATATATATATATATATACATATATATATATATATATATATATATATATATATATATCATTTACCTTCAGCCAGTACTCATACCCCCCCCCCACACTTTAGCATGCAGAAGCTCCACTGACGCGTCTCCTCCTTAAGTCCACACCGTCCCGATCTCCCATCTCCACGCCCTGACCTGTCAGCAGCATCGCTCCTGCAGCTGGACAAACTGTCGTTAGTCGCCTGACTGGCATTCATCTACTTTACATCTCCTCTCTGGAGCTCTGGAAACCACAGCGCTCTAATGAACGGGGAGGACCGGCAGAGACATGCAGGTTTGCCAGGTTGTGCTCCACCAAGCACACGAGAACAAGAACATGTGGGTTGAGATCTTCACACGTTTGTCGAAACACAAGTTAAAGGGTTCAGAAAATACCAGAAATATAGATATGCTGTTTCAACTGCTTTGCTTTTTCACACAGAGCTTCAGTGTGACCACCAGGGGGCGACTCCTCTGGTTGTATAGAAGTCTATGCTTCATGTGTTAAAGCTGCATTCTCTCTCCTGACCACCAGGGGGCGACTCCTCTGGTTGTATAGAAGTCTATGCTTCATGTGTTAAAGCTGCATCCTCTCTCCTGACCACCAGGGGGCGACTCCTCTGGTTGTATAGAAGTCTATGCTTCATGTGTTAAAGCTGCATCCTCTCTCCTGACCACCAGGGGGCGACTCCTCTGGTTGTATAGAAGTCTATGCTTCATGTGTTAAAGATGCATTCTCTCTCTTGACCACCAGGGGGCGACTCCTCTGGTTGTATAGAAGTCTATGCTTCATGTGTTAAAGCTGCATTCTCTCTCCTGACCACCAGGGGGCGACTCCTCTGGTTGTATAGAAGTCTATATAAATGACTCTACTTCTCTTGATTTATTCCCTCAATAAACATTGTAAACATTAGTTTTTGGTCTCAATCTCTAGTTTCAAGTCTTCTTCAATTCAGCGTGATGTTCATTTAGTAAATTATGGTTATGGTATTATTATTATTATATATATATATATATATATATATATATATATATATCTTTACTAGTTCACCGCTGACCCATCCCCAGCTCATACGGTTCTACTTTCCAGACTCATTTAACTCATAGAACCCATTAATGTAGCAGAACCAACAGCAGTACTAAATATAATAATCTCTTCGTCTCGCTGCATCTCCACGTTGACAGGAAGTGATGCTGATGAGACGATCGCAGCTGCTTCTGATGTTTGACAGCCTGCATCCCAGAATCCTCAACAACATCTTCTAAGCCGTTTAAATGAGAGGAGGAGAGGACATCTCCTCGCCTCCTCTCCTCCAGCTTCTTTCCTTTCCTTCCCTCTGTTTGCAGTTTGCAGACCTCACATTCCTTTGTTTCTGTTTCCCCGAAGCCAGCTTTAATAAGGATGTGATGATGCAGACACATTTTTGGGCTGAGGTCATGTTTGCTTACGTGGCCTCATTATTGCAAAGCCTTCCTCCTCCTTCCTCCTCCTCCTCTAATGAAGAGGAGACTTTGACTTTTTCTTGACCACGCAGCTGCTTTGAGGTAAACTTCTACGACGACGAGGAGGAATCGTCTCAATCGGCTTAATTGATGCGAAATCCACTTCTTCCAGCCGGAGGGAGTGCCCCCCCCCCTATCATCTTAACTCACCCTTTAAATCCTCCTTTGAGTAGCTTTACATGTTGATGTAGAAGTATTTGCCCCATTAGGTGAATTCATGCATATGTAGTAGTTTCCGTCAGAACCTTGGTGAGGTTTTCTCTTTTTTCAGATGATTCATTTTTGTATTAATTCTGTTCAAACCCACCTGAGGGGAGGAACGGCTCTTTGTGAGGTTTAAAAATGGGTTTGATTGAATACATGCGAACACTGTTTCCTGAGGGCAGGATCGTCTTAATCCTGGGCTCTGATTGGCCGGCGGCTCCTTCGATTCAAACGAGGTAAACATCTGAGACGTCTCTCCTTTAAAGGCTGCCAGCTGGATCCTCTCAGAATTAACTTCCTGTAGGACCTGAAGGAGGAAACCGTGGAGGAGACGTTCCTCCCTGACAGACACACAACTGGGTCTCAAATGACCCGCAACTCTCAGACCAGCCTCAGAAGACTTGACCTGGATTTAAAACAATCTGACCTGGTCTGCAATGTATTGAGGCCTGAAATCAGACCTGGACCTGGACCTGTGTCACATTACTGGAGATGACTTGAAACGTC